>NC_057804.1:437805684-438105684 GCF_018294505.1 Triticum aestivum | reverse complement strand
ACAAGGCCTTTCTCAAGTTGATCCTTCAACTTGTCATTCTCCTCCACAAGATGCACATGCTCACAACACGGGTTAGTGGCATATGCATTATCAATTAATACCATATGAGGAAAGGTGGCTATTTCCTTGGTTAGCTTAACTTGGAGTTGAGCATGAGACTCCTTGAGGCTAGCATGAGCACCCTTCAAGACCTTGTGGGCCTTGTCAAGTAAATCAAACTCCTCCTTGAGTCTAGCATGATGAACACCAAGTTTAGCCTTCTCGGAAGTTAGCACACGAGACACAACAAGAGCATGATCAACATCTTTCTTTAACTTAGCATGGTCATCATTGTGTGACTCCTCAAGAGCCAAATGATGCCCACGCTCTTCCTCAAGAGCATTAGAGAGATCCGATATCTCATCAGCATAGTCATGACTATGACCTTCCATCTTAGAGATGGTTTCTTCGTGAGCCTCGATCATGTCATTGGCTTCACCAAGTTGTTCCAAGAGAGCAACAAAGTGCTTCTTGGATTTTCCCTTAAGCTTACTCATAAAAGACTTGAATTCATTCACTTCCTCATTAGACCCCTCACTTTCATCAATGCCATCCATCAAGGAGGGATTAGTAATGATGGTGGTTTTGATGTTGGGGGTTACCTTGTTGGTGGCTTTAGCCATGAGACACTTGGCGGTGATGTTCTCATTGGGTGAGTCGAAGAGGGACACCCATGGAGTTGTGGCAATGGCAACGGAGGCCATGGCCATGGCTTCACTATCTTCATCATCATCGTCATCCTCATGGTATTCTTCTTGAACCACTAACCCTCGAGTAGGAGTCTTTTTGGTGAAGTTGTTCTTGTTGGGGAAGGACTTGGCTTTGTCCCTTCGAATGAGCTTGCCACCATTGTCTTCCCGCTTCTCGTAAGGGCAATCCACAACAAAATGGATCACATTGCCACAATTGTAACATGTTCTAACACGTTTCTTTCCCTTGAACCCACTTGAGTTGTTCTTGTTGAAGTTGGGCCTTGTGTTCTTCTTGCTCCAAAATTGCCTTGAAGCAAGAGCCATGTGCTCATGATAATCATATTTTGTATCTTCGGGGTTGCTTTCCTCATCTTCCTCTTCTTCTTCTTCTTCCACAATAACCTTGGCCTTCAAGGCAAGGTTGGGCTTCTTTACCCTTTGGGAGCACAACACCGCATTGTCGGCGGTCTTGTCCAAGATCCTCATTGCCACAAACTCATCCAACACTTCGTTTGAGGTCAAGGAGTGGAAGTCCAGCCTTTGACGAATGACGGAGGACAAGGCCTTGTGGTAAGGCATCATTGCTTTGAGGAACTTGCGCTTGATCCAATTGTCATCCGTGTCCTTGCTCCCATGATCTCGGAGTGAGACCGCAAGCTTGGTTACCCTCCAAAAGAGCTCACGAGGTTCTTCATCGTCTTTCATTGCAAACTCATCGGCTTCATCTTGCACCACTTCATAGTTGGAGCGTTGAATGCTTGCACTTCCCTTATAGAGGGAAACAACACAATGCCATGCGTCTTTGGCCATGGCAAAGGGTCGAAGATGAGGGAGATCTTCGGGAAGAACAACATCTTGAATGATGAAGAGAGCATTCTCATTGAATTGATGGTCCACGACTTCTCTAGGGGTGAAGTTGCTTCGGTCATGTGGATGAAAACCTTCTTCAATGATTCTCCAAAGGTTAGTATTCACATGATTTAAGTGACGCTTGAAGCGATACACCCAAGAATCAAAGTCCTCATTTTTCACAATCTTAGGAGGAGGCCCAACATGATTTAAATGAGTAGAAGGAATCGGTCCTCCATAAACCGAAGGTGCCACATGGGCAAAGATGCCGGTACCATTTCCACCACTAGTAGAAGGTTCCTTTTCATTAGTAGCTTCCCCCTTGTCGGAGTTAGCATCCGTCACCTTGTCTGTGGGATCACCCACTTTCAATGGCGAGGTAGATAGTTTAAGTCCTTCTAAGAATTTATTAAACATTCTTTCAACCTTGGTTGTCATGGAGGTTTTCAATGTGTCCAAGGTTACATTGAATTCCTCATGGGACACCGTGGTTTCCCCATCACCCGTAGACGAGATCGGATTCACACCGGAGTGCTCCTCCTCACCGTCTATGGTGTCAACCATACTCTTCGGACGGCAAAGTCCTTAACAAAGAGACGCGGCTCTGATACCAATTGAAAGGGTCGATATAGTTGACTAGAGGGGGGGGGGGTGAATAGGCAACTAATTTTTTTAGCTTTTCTTTACCAAATTAAACTTTGCATCAAAGTAGGTTGTCTAGATATGCAACTAGGTGAACAACCTATATGATGCAACAACAACAACCACACAAGCAAGCAAGGGATATAACACAAGTAAGCTTGCAAAAGTAAAGGCGCGAGATAACCAAGAGTGGAGCCGGTGAAGACGAGAATGTGTTACCGAAGTTCCTTCCTTTTAAGGGGAAGTACGTCTTCATTAGAGCGGTGTGGAGGCACAATGCTCCCCAAGAAGCCACTAGGGCCACCGTATTCTCCTTACGCCCTCACACAATGCGAGATGCCGTGATTCCACTATTGGTGCCCTTGAAGGTGGCGACCGAACCTTTACAAACAAGGTTGGGGCAATCTCCACAACTTAATTGGAGGCTCCCAACGACACCATGAAGCTTCACCACAATGGACTATGGCTCCGAGGTGACCTCAACCATCTAGGGTGCTCAAACACCCAAGAGTAACAAGATCCACTAGGGATTAGTGGGGGGTATCAAATTTCTCTTGGTGGAAGTGTCGATCGGGGCCTTCTCAACCAATCCCGAGCAAATCAACAAGTTTGATTGGCTAGGGAGAGAGATCGGGCGAAAATGGAGCTTTGAGCAACAATGGAGCTTGGGGATGGAAGAGGTGAATCTTCTTGGACAAGAAGACCCCCTTATATAGTGCGGGGAGGGGGTGGGGGGGGGCAATTCCAACCATTACCCACCACTCAGCCCGTGACCCGCGGTACTACCGCACCATAGGGGCGGTACTATCGCACGGGCCTGCGGTACTACCGTGGGCGCGACAGAGCCTGGACTTGAACAGAAGAGCACAGACAGGGCGTGGTAGAACCGCGGGTACGGTACTACCGCGTCCCTGTGCGGTACTACCGCAGGGCAGCCACAGTCTAGGCACGGTAGGCACAGATGTAAAAAATTACATCCGTGACTACCTCCACTGAGATTTTATCGATGCGAAAATCCGACACGGTACTACCGCAAACCAGGGTTGCGGTACTACCGAGAAGGGTGCGGATGTAAAAAATTACATCTGCCCCTACCTCTGCTCCTGCTGCTGTACCTTGCCAGCGACACGGTACTACCGCGCCGTAGCACGGTACTACCGCGTAGGGCGCGGATGTAAAAAATTACATCCGCCCCTACTACCGCTTGCGCAGCAGCGCCAGGCCAGAGCACACGGCAATACCGCTTAGAAGGAGCAGTACTACCATGGATGCCCATGGTACTACCGTGCCAGAGCCCGGTACTACCGCTGGCTCCTGCGGTAGTACCGCTCAGAGGAGCGGTACTACCGCCAGCCTGAGAAGACCAACTCGGAGTCCTTCATTTCGCAGAGACAAGGTGAGACAGAGGAAACTCCAAAGAGCCAAAGGAAAGGTGGTGCAAAAGGGACGTGTACGTGAGATTCCACCCAAACCTTTCCAAAGCAGTCCCCCTCTTAATAGTATGGCTTTCCTACGACTCAACTCCACCGAAAAGAGCCATAGAGAAACGCCATCTTCAATAATCTTTGAGGGGCATCAAATCATCTTGTGTTTAGTCATGATATATCTGAAAAGCTCAATACACACGATTAGTCCGCAAAAGCATTGTCATCAATCACCAAAACTACTAAGGGACAAGAATGCCCTTACAGTATGTACCAGTAGCTATGTGTTTGATCTCTCTCTCTCTCTCTCTCGTGTTCTCTCTATGGCACGATCTTGATGTATCGTGAGCTTTGCTATTATAGTTGGATCTTATGATGTTTCTCCCCCTCTACTCTCTTGTGATGAATTGAGTTTTCCCTTTGAAGTTATCTTATCGGATTGAGTCTTTAAGGATTTGAGAACACCTGATGTATGTCTTGCCGTGCTTATCTATGGTGACAATGGGATATCACGTGATCCACTTGATGTATGTTCGGGTTCCGCCCATGAACCTTTGCATAGGGGTTGGCACACGTTTTCGTCTTGACTCTCCGGTAGAAACTTTGGGGCACTCTTTGAAGTACTTTGTGTTGGTTGAATAGATGAATCTGAGATTGTGTGATGCATATCGTATAATCATGCCCACGGATACTTGAGGTGACAATGGAGTATCTAAGTGACATTAGGGTTTTGGTTGATTTGTGTCTTAAGGTGTTATTCTAGTATGAACTCTATGATAGATTGAACGGAAAGAATAGCTTCATGTTATTTTACTACGGACTCTTGAATAGATATAGCAGAAAGGATAACTTTGAGGTGGTTTCGTACCCTACCATAATCTCTTCGTTTGTTCTCCGCTATTAGTGGCTTTGGAGTGACTCTTTGCTGCATGTTGAGGGATAGTTATATGATCCAATTATGTTATTATTGTTGAGAGAACTTGCACTAGTGAAAGTATGAACCCTACGCCGTGTTTCCTACCATTGCAATGCCGTTTACGCTCACTTTTATCATTAGTTACCTTGCTGTTTTTATATTTTAAGATTACAAAAACCTTTATCTAACATCCATATTGCACTTGTATCACCATCTCTTTGCCGAACTAGTGCACCTATACAATTTGCCATTGTATTGGGTGTGTTGGGGACACAAGAGACACTTTGTTATTTGGTTGCAGGGTTGTTTGAGAGAGACCATCTTCATCCTACGCCTCCTACGGATTGATAAACCTTAGGTCATCCACTTGAGGGAAACTTGCTACTGTCCTACAAACCTCTGCACTTGGAGGCCCAACACGTCTACAAGAAGAAGGTTGTGTAGTAGACATCAAGCTCTTTTCTGGCACCGTTGTCGGGGAGGTGAGTGCTTGAAGGTATATCTTTAGATATTTCAATCGAATCTTTTTGTTTCTTGTTTTATCACTAGTTTAGTTTATAAAAGAAAACTACAAAAAAAATGGAATTGAGTTTGCCTCACACGCTTCATGTTTTTAATATCTTTCGTGAGTATGATGAAAAGGAAAATTGTGCTCAAATGCTAGAAGAAGAAATCTATAAAATGCTTGATACTAATTCTTTGAATGATGAGCATGACTGCAATGTTGTTAGTATGAACTCTTTGAATATCCATAGTACTAATGATGATTGCACTAGTTATGATAAAAATGTCTCTTATAAGCATGTCGATTTTTGTGGAGTAGATTGGGTTTGCAAGTACACACCAAATTGGGAAAATTGATATTGCAAGAGGCATAAGTATTTAGAAACTAAAGGGTTGCAAGAAAGGCTTAATGTTAGTGCTGAAAATTGAAGATATCTTTACCGTTGTGAACTTTGCAATGAACATGGTCATTTAAATCTCCGATGCAAATTGTTTCATGATCAAATCGTGTCCAAAAATTGTGATGACTTGATTTCCCTTTCACAACATAATGAACTTAGTTTGCTTTTGGGTTATGAGGAATTGAAACGTGCAACTAA
Organism: Triticum aestivum; assembly: GCF_018294505.1. Taxonomy (NCBI): domain Eukaryota; kingdom Viridiplantae; phylum Streptophyta; class Magnoliopsida; order Poales; family Poaceae; genus Triticum; species Triticum aestivum. The sequence goes on along the minus strand of NC_057804.1, from coordinate 438,100,019 downwards.
GCATATTCCAGAATTTAATTTTGAGCATTTTCTTGATATTGATCTAGAGAAGATTTATTTGTATTGTGCGGTGAATTGCGTTGAAAATCCTTATATTGCAAATTACATAAAGAAAAGGAAGCAAATAGAATATGAAGAGAATACTAATGAAAGGGAAGAGACTTCCCAATATCCTCCTATTATTTCTTATGATGAATCAGGTAACGAGGAGGAGCTTTCTATTCAACCAATTTCATCTATAAGGAGCTCAAAGAAGAAGGTTGAACCCACACATAATGTGAAGAAGAAAAAGAAAAGAAGGAGCAACAAAGGTAAAAAGGTATCCCTTCTGAATGATGTTGCCCCTACTACTCATTGTGATGATGATAATTGCTATACTATTGGTGCTATCCATACTATTAATGATGAGAGTGATTATGCTTATGATATGAAAAGGCCCGAGCTTGGGGAAGCTATGTTTGATGAGGATGACATATTTGAGAATATATTTGCTGAAATTAATGTTTATCCCAAGCTTGGGGATGCTATGTTTAATGAAGATTATATTTTTAGTCTCCCAAGTTTAATATGCAAAGTTGTTATGATGATAGCATGCCTCTTACCTATGATGATTATATTGATGAAAGTGGGTTTGGAAGAGTGTCAACTTTAGGAAGTAGTGATCCCACTATTTTGGAGGATGTTGAATCTTATTGTGATGAATATGAAAGTGGATTTGGAAGAGTGTCAACTTTATTTAGTGATGATTCCACTATCTTGGAAGAGGTTTCAATCGATTATGATGAGAATGAAGTTGCTACTTATGATGATTATTGTGATGAAACTTATGCTATAAAAAGTACTGATGATTATATTTATAAAACTTGTCATGATTATGATTACCCTTTTTCTGAACATTACTCTTTTAATGTGGAAACAATTTTTAGTATTCGAGTCTCTTATGATACTCCCACTATTCCGAATAAGAAGAATTTTGCTCATGTGGAGAGTAGTAAATTTTCTATGCAAGTAGATCATGAAAAGAATGCTTTAGGTGCTGGTTATATTTTTGAATTCATTCATGATGCTACTGAAAATTATTATGAGGGAGGAACATATGCTTGTAGGAATTGCAATTATATCAAGTTTCCTTTCTATGTGTTTAAAATCTTGAAGCTATGCTTGTGTTACCTTCCCATGCTAGTTGATTATTGTTCCCATAAGTTGTTTGCTCACGAAATCCCTATGCATAGGAAGTGGGTTAGACTTAAATGTGCTAGTAATATGCTTCATGAAGCTCCTGTTATGTTTCAATCCTTATATTTTATGTGAGCATCATTGTCATCATCATGCCTAGCTAGAAAGGCATTAAAGAAAAGTGCTGTTGGGAGACAACCCAATATTTATCCTTACTGTTTTTGTGTGTTCACATGATTATGCTACTGTAGTAATCATGTTTTATAGCTTTTGTTTCAATGAAGTGCCAAGTAAGACTTTAGGATAGCTTATGGTTGTAGTTGTGTTGATCCTGCTGAAAATCAGAAACTTTTGCACCCACTAAATTAGTTTTTTTAATTCACAGAAACGTGATTATGATCTGATTCTTCTTGCTCTGGATTTTTAAACAAATTTCTTAGGACTTCCTAATTTGGTAGGATTTTTGGAGTTCCAGAAGTATACGTTTGATACAGATTACTACATAGTGTTCTGTTTTTGACAGATTCTGTTTTCTATGTGTTGTTTGCTTATTTTGATGAATCTATGAGTAGTATCGGAGGGTATGAACCATAGACAAGTTGGAACACAGTATATATTACACCAGTATGAATTTAGAATGAGTTCATTACAGTACCTAAGTGGTTGTTTTATTTTCTTATACTAACGGAGCTTACGAGTTTTCTGTTGAGTTTTGTGTTGTGAAGTTTTCAAGTTTTGGGTAAAGATTCGATGGACTATGGAATAAGGAGTGGCAAGAGCCAAAGCTTGGGGATTCCCAAGGCACCCCAAGGTAATATTCAAGGACAACCAAGAACCTTAGCTTGGGGATGCCCCGTATGGCATCCCTCTTTCGTCTTCGTTCATCGGTAACTTTACTTGGAGCTATATTTTTATTCGCCAGATGATATGTGTTTTGCTTGGAGCGTCTTGTATGATATTAGTATTTGCTATTTAGTTTTCCACAATCATCCTTGATGTACACACCTGTTGGGAGAAGCCCACTTGATTGGAATTTATTAGAATACTCTATGTGCTTCACTTATATCTTTTGAGCTAGATAGTTTTTGCTCTAGTGCTTCACTTATATCTTTTAGAGCACGACGGTGGCTTAATTTTGTAGAAATTGCTAGTCTCTCATGCTGCACTTATATTATTTTCGGAGTCTCTTAGAACAGCATGGTATTTGCTATGGTTATAAAATTGGTCCTAGAATGGTGGGCATCCAAGTTGGGTATAATAAAAACTATCATAGGAAGTGAATTGGATGCTATGATCAATTTGATACTTGATAATTGTTTTGAGATATGGAGGTAGTGATATTAAAGTCATGCTAGTTGGGTGATTATGAATTTAAAGAATGCTTGTGTTGAAGTTGGCAAGTCCCGTAGCATGCACGTATGGTAAAACTTGTGTAACAAATTTATAGCATAGGGTGCTCTTTTGATTGCCTTCCCTTGAGTGGAGGTCGGGGGCGCGCGATGGTTAACTCCTACCAACCTCCCCCCCAGGAGCATGCGTAGTAGTACTTTGCTTCGAGGGCTAATAAAACTTTTGCAATAAGTATATGAGTTCTTTATAACTAATGTTGAGTCCATGGATTATACACACTTTTACCTTTCCATCATTGCTAGCCTCTTCGGTACCGTGCATTGCCCTTTCTCACCTTGAGAGTTGGTGCAAACTTCGCTGGTGCATCCAAACACCGTGATACGATAGGCTCTATCACACATAAACCTCCTTATATATTCCTCAAAACAGCCACCATACCTACCTATTATGGCATTTCCATAGCCATTCCGAGATATATTGCCATGCAACTTTTCACCGTTCCGTTTATCATCATGACACGCATCATCATTGTCATATTGCCTTGCATGATCATGTAGTTGACATCGTATTTGTGGCAAAGCCACCGTGCATAAATTTTCATACATGTCACTCTTGATTCATTGCCCATCCTGGTACACCACCGGAGGCATTCATATAGAGTCATATCTTGTTCTAGTCTTGAGTTGTAATTCATGAGTTGTAAATCAATAGAAGTGTGATGATCATTATTATTAGAGCATTGTCCCCAAAGAAGAAAAAAAAGGCCAAAGAAAAAAAAAGAAAAAAAAGGCCAAAAAGAAAAAAGAAAGGCCCAAAAAAAGGAAAAAGGAAAAAAGAAAAAAAGAAAAATAAAAAGGGGGCAATGTTACTATCTCTTTTTCCACACTTGTGCTTCAAAGTAGCACCATGTTCTTCATATAGCGAGTCTCATATGTTGTCACTTTCATATACTAGTGGGAATTTTTCATTATAGAACTTGGCTTGTATATTCCTACGATGGGCTTCCTCAAAATGCCCTAGGTCTTCGTGAGCAAGCAAGTTGGATGCACACCCACTTAGTTTCTTTTGTTGAGCTTTCATACATTTATAGCTCTAGTGCATATGTTGCATGGCAATCCCTACTCCTCATGTTGACATCAATTGATGGGCATCTCCATAGCCCGTTGATTATCCTCGTCAATGTGAGACTTTCTCCTTTTTTGTCTTCTCCACACAACCTCCATCATCATATTCTATTCCATCCATAGTGCTATATCCATGGCTCACGCTCATGTACTGCGTGAGAGTTAAAAAAGGCTGAAGCACGTTAAAAAGTATGAACCAATTGCTTGGTTGAAACCGGGGTTATTCTTGATGGGAGTATTTTGTGTGATGAAAATGAAACATAGCCTAACTATATGATTTTGTAGGGATGAACTTTCTTTAGCCATGTTATTTTGAGAAGACATGATTGCTTTGACTAGTATGCTTGAAGTATTACTATTTCTTATGTCAATATGGACTTTTATTTTGAATCATTTGGATCTGAACATTCATGCCACAATAGAGAAAATTACATTGAGAATTATGCTAGTAGCATTCCACATCAAAAATTCTGTTTTTATCATTTACCTACTCGGGGACGAGCAGGAATTAAGCTTGGGGATGCTTGATACATCTCCAACGTATCTACAATTTTTGATTGTTCCATGCTATTATATTACCGGTTTTGGATGTTTATGGGTTTTACTTTACACTTTTATATCATTTTTGGGACTAACCGACTAACCGGGGGCCCAACCCATATTGCTGTTTTCTTGCCTATTTCAGTGTTTCGAAGAAAAGGAATATCAAATGGAGTCCAAACGGAATGAAACCTTCGGAATAGTTATTTTTGGAATGGAAGCAATCCAAGGAGCTTGGAGTACAAGCCAGGGAAGCTTCAAGGTAGCCACGAGATAGGGGGCGCGCCCACCCCCTGGGCACGCCCTCCACCCTCGTGGGCCCCTCGAGGCTCCCCCGACCGACTTCTTTCGCCTATATATTCCCATATACCCTAAAAACATCGGAACAGAAGATAGATCGGGAGTTCCGCCGCCGCAAGCCTCTATAGCCACCAAAAACCTCTCGGGAGCCCGTTCCGGCACCCTGCCGGAGGGGGGATCCCTCACCAGTGGCCATCTTCATCATCCCGGCGCTCTCCATGATGAGGAGGGAGTAGTTCACCCACGGGGCTGAGGGTATGTACCAGTAGCTATGTGTTTGATCTCTCTCTCTCTCTCTCTCTCTCTCGTGTTCTCTCTATGGCACGATCTTGATGTATCGCGAGCTTTGCTATTATAGTTGGATCTTATGATGTTTCTCCCCCTTTACTCTCTTGTGATTAATTGAGTTTTCCCTTTGAAGTTATCTTATCGGATCGAGTCTTTAAGGATTTGAGAACACTTGATGTATGTCTTGCCGTGCTTATCTATGGTGACAATGGGATATCACGTGATCCACTTGATGTATGTTTTGGTGATCAACTTGCGGGTTCCGCCCATGAACCTTTGCATAGGGGTTGGCACACGTTTTCGTCTTGACTCTCTGGTAGAAACTTTGGGGCACTCTTTGAAGTACTTTGTGTTGGTTGAATAGATGAATCTGAGATTGTGTGATGCATATTGTATAATCATGCCTACGGATACTTGAGGTGACAATGGAGTATCTAGGTGACATTAGGGTTTTGGTTGATTTGTTTCTTAAGGTGTTATTCTAGTATGAACTCTATGATAGATTGAACGGAAAGAATAGCTTCATGTTATTTTACTACGGACTCTTGATAGAACAGAAAGGATAACTTTGAGGTGGTTTTGTACCCTACCATAATCTCTTCATTTGTTCTCCACTATTAGTGGCTTTGGAGTGACTCTTTGTTGCATGTTGAGGGATAGTTATATGATCCAATTATGTTATTATTGTTGAGAGAACTTGCACTAGTGAAAGTATGAACCCTACACTACAAAAAGAATACACTTCCGTGATGATACGTGTTTGTCACAGTAGGTCATGTTTTTTGTCATACATGTACATCCATGACGATTTTATGACAGAATCAAGATAGTCATACCTGTGCTGTCGTAGAAGTGTTCCATGACATTACCAAGTGTCCACTTCCATGACGATAAATCGCGCGTCACAGAAGTGCTTTCGTCAAGGGTGACCGACACGCGACATCCACCGTAACGGAACGCCGTTAAGCTATCGGGTCGGATTTTGGATCCGGTAACCCGTTAACAACCCTGACCAATGGGAAATTTCCACGTGTAAAATTCTGATTGGCCGAAGGGAACACCTGTCAGCTCGTCAGTGGGCCAGATGTCGCCCGTCCACTGGAGGAGACATGCCTATGATACGTCGACACGTGGCTAGGCCCAACAGAGGCCCATATACGTTAAAAAGGCCGGCCCAATCAAAGGCCCATAGTACTTAATCAGGTACTAGTGGGCCAGCCCAATAACGGCCTGCTTAATAAAGGCCCATTTACGGCCCTAAGCCAGATCTGGCCCATTAATTTTTTGCCCAATATTTGGGCCCATTTACGGCCCGAAGCTAGATCTGGCCCGTTAACTATTCGCCCAATATTTGGGCCCATTTGCGGCCCGAAGCCAGATCTGGCCCGTTAATTGTTCGCCGAATATTTGGGCCCAACTACAGCCCAGTGACTTTCAGCCTGTTAGAGGCCTGATGTAGACATGGGCCCATTTCAGCCCGGTGTGACTTTCGGCCTGGGAATGGCCCGTGCTGCCCATGGGCCATATATGGTCCGACGGGACATCGGGCCCACTAACGGCCTGTGCTAAAGGTGGCAACAGTTAAGCCCAACGTGACTTTGGGCCTGTTAAAGGCCTGTCGCGTAATTCGACCCGTTGATGCCTGTACTAAGCTTTCGGCCTCTTAAAGGCCCATGATATCAGTGGGCTAACTAAGGCCCGAGATATGTTTTGGCCTGGTAACGGCCCGTGAGCTAACTGGGCCCAAAAAGGCCTGGTCTACATTTTGGCCTGCTGAAGGCCCATCAACGACTAGTGAAAATTGAGGCCCAACATGCATTTTGGCCTGCTAAAGGCCCGTGGTTTCATCTCGGCCATAACAGGCCATTACAATATTCAGCCTGTTAATGGCCCAACGTTACCTGGGCCAAACTAAGTGCTGGGTCGATAAAAGGCCCAACTAAAATATAGGCCATTGTAAGTTTGGGCCTGGCGCAATGTGTGAAGGCCCCAATCATTCTTTCCCAAGAAAGACGCAGGCCGACCCAATTGTGGCCCGCTAAAAACCTGGCCCGTTAGAGTCGAATGTTTCAGCCCGGTCGACTAGATCTGATTTTTTTCCAGATAGCGAATGATGGCAGTAACTAGTAGGAATTAAGAACAAACCTACTCTATACAATAAAGAAATTACGACATAGTAACTAAGAATAAACCTACACTATACAATAAAGGATTTAAGGTATATTACATCCACTGGGCATCGAAGTTCGCCACCAGTGATCATAAAGCGCAATGAAGAAGCAGATTACAAAAACTGGGCACCATTGCAGCGTAACAAAATAATACTGAACTGAGACCACTTCCAAGACAATTCAAGAAAGGTTAGCCTTGTGGGGGAACTGCTGCGCAAGTTGCTGAGAAAGGTTGTGAGACCGGCCTAGCATGTCAGTCATAGCTTCCAGGTGTAGCTATTTAGCGATGAGGTTCTCATTGGTGTTCTCCGCAATCTTTCTTAGAGATAGGACTTCAAGTCGAAGTTGAGTTGTAGAATGCCTTTCTGCAAGAACTTGGGACTAAAGAAGTCGAACTGATTCAGACAATGAATTCGGTGAGCTTGTCTAACTGTTAGTCTCAAGTAACTTGAACATTGCATCAAGACAAGACTTTGGGGTTGTCTTGCTATCTGCAAGATGTTTTGCCTTCTTTGCTGCAATATATGTTGGGTTTGTCTCACAACCTTCAGCAGGCTTGTGCATGCCATCAGGCATATCACCCTGAAACAAAGCGGAGAGATGACAGGTTTTGCACATGTATAAACAAAGATGATAACTGTGCTGTCAATTCTATCCAATTTCAAATTAGAAAATAAAGAGTAAGTTCAAAATATCAATAGCATAATTTGGCATTGTTCATAATGCGGGGAGCTTCACCACACTACTGGATTACCATGTCAACATAACAAGCATAGATGAAGGGCAAAGAAAATCATTGTATCTATTTTGGATAATGTGCATGGCATGTTGTTCATATCATCATCCACATCAGTAAGATAAAACAGGAGATGACAAGGTGCAAACGTGGGCTGCTTCACCACACACTGGATTATAGATCCACAAAAACAAGCATACATATAGGGAGTATTAAGTAATGTGCATGGTATGAATAAGGAATTTGGTTTTACAAGTAAAACTTAGAACTTACGGTTCTTGCAAACATGCATTTTGGTAGAAACAACAAACTAAACAGCAGTAAACGATAGGGAGTATGAGCAAATTAAACAGCAGTTGAGGATAAAGGCTTTAGAAGGACTGACTTACATTAACAGTTAACACCGGCTTTATAATGCCCTTCTCCATGTCAAGGGAAGGATAACTCAAGAATTTCAGCACATAATCTTCTTCATAAGCATTGCCTGTACTCTACATTTTGTAGAGAGTAATTATAGATATGATAATACTGGAAGGGATAGAGGATAATGAAGATAAGATGCAGATTGATGCTACATAATCAACTACAAATCCCTGGAAGTACAAGCGTTACAGGACAAAATGTACTGACAAGAGCAATGGGCTACACTTCTGCACTGGCATTGTCTGTGTATTCTACTTGTTGGTAAGATTAAATATAGTTATGATCTTTTTTAGTAAATGGTGGGCGAGGGAGATAAGATGTAGAATGCTACCAAATGAACCAATCCCTCTTCCCATAATACAAGAGTGTTTTGAACACTGGTGTACTATACAAAACGTTCTTATATTATGGGACGGAGGGAGTAGCTGTTAATGTAAGTACAGTGATAGACCACATTTAGTCCTTACAAGAGGACTGTAGAGCTAAACCTCTTCAAAAGCATTGGGTTGATTCTAAATTTATGTAAGAGTCCATACAGATCTTATAATGTCCACCAAATGGACGAATACAAGGCTAACATGTGTAGTGATGCTACATAATCAAACATCTATGAAAGTAAGTATGGTCATATAGGGAAAGAGGTACTCACAAGAGCAATGCAGCGTGCAGTATAGTTGCGAGATTCTGTGGTCCCTTGAGAATGAATGTTCTTCTGCTAACAGTTTTCATACAAGTGAGACATTAAGGCAAATGCAGAAATGTAGTTCAAATTGTGATGTGATATCATAGACAGTACCTTACGCTGCAGCCGAGACCAATGTGTAACAAGATTATTCCAGTCACCGTCGGATAAATGTAGCACCGGAGACTTTACAGAAATTTTGTTCAGAGGCTTGCCATCGAAGTGAGCTTGCCTTAGGTAGGAACGATACTTCATCAACGAGTGCTTGAAAAGCGCAACCAAGCAGCAATTGGGACTCTCTCTGGTTCGAAAAGGGATTTGGCAACTGGATTTGGTGTACTCTTTGCTAGAATGGGGGTTTTGCATCGTACAGCTGGTGCTATGTCAACTGGCATAATCATACTGTTTGCTGCAGTTGGGGTCTGCTGAGTTGGTGCATCAGAAATGACCAGTGTAGTAGGGCTAGAGTCTGCTAGAGTTGGGGTGTTTTGTGGGTCAGGTGATATTTCAACTACACCTAATGGGCTATTTGATTTATCAGGTGCCACTACCTTTTCCAAATACTTTGCTTGTGCTCCTCCACGATCAGCAATCACCCTCTTCCTTTTGAACGTCTGATACACAAGAACATCATTTGAATGGATAAATATGGTATGATGACAGATGGAATATGTACTGAAAATGGATAGGCAGGGCGTATTCACATACACGATGTGTAAGCTAATGGAAGTTCAACAAAGTAGAAGCAATGCAAAGCATCAGTTGCAAGATATGTGCGAGCAATGTAACCTTGGAAAGTTAGAGCAAGTACCTTGATGGGTGAATAAGATAGGGCATCTTCATCTGACTCCTCCACTAGGGAGCTACATTGACTTAGGTCTCCCTCTAGCTCAGAATCACTGTTAGGATCATATTCTGAGCATGAATCTGTAGGTGGAGAGCGTTTGCATTGCATTGCATCCAGACTTGATTTCAGTCCCTTAATGCCAAGTTTGACAGCCATGGCATTGTTCTGCTTTATTCTTTTCATGCGCGCAAGCTCATAATCATTATGATGCTGTTCAGAATCTGAGATTCATGAAAACATAATAAGTAGTCAGATTATCTATGGAATGCATTGCGGATTCAACTCGGAGAGTGTCTCCCTATAAACCCCTACATATGCAAAGTTCACCTCCCCAACCGTGTTGACCAGATTCACACCCACGTGCATTTTCTTATGCCAAACTTGAAGATATCTCAGTTAGAAACTTCCTTGGGAGCCAAAATCTCAATGAAACCTTTCACTTACCCCTCTCCATGCAAGCCCATGATGAGCTGCGACATATCCAGCAAATCACAGCCCATGTTGGTAACCAGGTGGATGAAGTTGAGAAGGATCAGTGGTGCTATGCCTGGGGATCTGATGTCTACACGGGCAAAAATTACTACAGATTCTATTTTCGAGATGTGTCAGCTCATAAAGCTTTTAAATGGCTCTGGAAATCTTCTGCCACAATGAAAATCAAAGTCTTTGGGTGGTTGCTTCTCTCTGATCGGCTTAACACAAGGAATATGCTCAAGAGAAGAAGCTATAACATTGGAAACAACTATGGATGCATCCTCTGTGGTAGTAATGATGAGGAAACGCTTGAACATATGATTTTTCACTGCCCATTCAGCAAGTCTTGCTGGGACACTTTGCATATCCACTGGGCTACACAAGAAGATAGATTATTTTGGATTCAGGAAGCCAAAACTGCTTGGAACAACCCAATGTTCATGGAGATCTTACTATATGCCTCCTGTAGTCTGTGGAAAGAAAGGAATAACAAACATTTTCGAGGCATTGCTCCCTCTATCAGCTCATGGGCAACAAGATTCAGAGAAGACTTCTCTCTCCTTGTTTATAGGGCCAAGGAGAGACATAGAGGGTTTATAACTTCTTTCCTAGAGAATTTTGTACATCCGTAGGGTAGTATTGTACCTTACTCACACCACTTAATACTTTGTCTTGAATCATGGCCATGGATGTAAGGTTATGATCTTGTAAGAACTTTTTTGATACTTTAATTAATATACACAGTAGGAGCCTCCTACTGTTTCAGGTGTCAAAAAAAACCGTGCTGACCAGACCACACACAGAAATACAAACCCCTTATGTCTCTATAACAGACAGGCACACATTTCAAAACTGAAGTAGGAACATTAGAATCATATGAAATTCATATTTGAACAAATAAACTAAGCAATTATGAGTGGCATAATGTTTAGCTTCAAGGGTAGTGTGTTGGTAGTGCGACACAAAGCAAGTAGGCAGATTGTATTCCATGTAAAAGATCAAAACCTATGTAAAAGCTGGAAATGACACTTTCTTTCTGTACAATGCAGTGTTCGTCGCCCACACATGATGGAAGAGATCACATAGAGAAATACTATTCACTCATGTCTACGGTTCCAGTATTTAGAAATAGGGTGGTCCACCCTAAAAGAATATTGACAACAAATATGACAAGGCAAGCATAGATGTAGTGAATCAATCATTTACTTGTGAGCTTACTAGGACAAGTATGCAGAATTGTAACTGCAGTAAGAGACCGTCCAAAATCTGAATGAAGAAGTTTGTCTAGCACTTATTGTTTGCAACTAATCGACGTGAATAATTGGATATTATATCGAATGAGTAAGAAAGACAAGTAAAATTGTCAACAAACCTGGCTTACAGTAGTAATCTGGGTCAATGTCACTATGACCAACAATACAAAATGACTAGTGTCTGTTCCGAGGGCTGGAATTTTGAAAACCCTGTGAACTTTAGAGGTACTAAAGATTACCAAAATACATCTGAACCATTAAGTGTAGGTAGCACTAAGCACACAACAAACCCTAATGATAGTCCTGCCTAATGAGTAATGAATCAATTAGAAAATGGGTGATGAGGAGTGGCTACTGAGTGTTGAGGACGTATCTCAGGATAAATCGGGTTGGCTTGGTGGGTGCTGCACGCCTGAGCCCTGAACGGACTGGGAAGGTAGGCACGGCGGCGCGCCTGGGCAGCGGTGACGCTGTTGAGCGAGCGGCTCCTGGCCTCCTGTTAGTCCAGCGTCTCCTCCGAGAGTCATGCCATCCGGGGACGGCAAGTCGCCGGTGAGGCAGGCGGCTGGGGGCGAGTAGAGAGATCGGAAGCGCGCAGCAAAATAGAGGGGAATCGGGGCCTGGGACGACCCAAAATCCCAGGATGGGCCGGCCCACCGTGGGCACCCTGTAGAGATACACACCCGAGCGGCGAACATGCTTTTTCGAAACTAATTTAGGAACATTTAGCTGACCAATTAAACAACTCTATTTTAATAATATCAGAGTCGTATTTGAACAACTAAGCCTGTTTAGCTTGATGGGTGGAGCAGTGTTATTATGACACGAAGCACGTATTCTGACCGTATATTGATCATAAAAGGGGGAAACTCTAAGCATATTTTTTTAGCAAAAGAGGGTTTCCCCTTTGATTTCTATTAAAGAAACCACCACGGAACCAACATGATCAATTAAACCCTAAGCAAGATCAATTAAACCATATTATGGCTGTGCCATGGCAGATTTGAACTGCAAACCGGAGAAATGATATTTAGCATCCATTGTTTGCTTCGAACTAAGAACTAAATTCTAAGAGCTAAAAAGAAAGTATAGTAACCAAGTTAAGATCTATTTTCTGGTTGAGATCAAAAAGTTGAGGAGATATGAAGTACCACCTCTCTTGCGGCCCCGTGTAGGCATCGGGGGTGCGATGGCTGTCGGTGGTGTTGAAGCAGATCTGCGACGGTAGATGGGTGCATCGGGGGATAAGTCATGTTGCGGTGGAAGAGAAAGTCATGTGAGCGGCCCCGACAAAGAGGACCGCGGCGCCGATGAAGCGAGAGGACGCGATGCAAGGCTATTGGTCTGTCGCTGTGGATGAGAAACGTCCATCTCTAGCAGTGGACGACGCGGTCTTGGTAGGCGCTCCGGCATGGTGGAGGACGGTGGTGATGGATGTGGTGGAGGACGGCGGCGATGGATGGGGTGGCGGACGGAGGCTGGTGTGGGGATGGGGTGTTCTAGCGCGGACATTGTATGAATGGGAAAATGGAGGGAGAGGTACGGGGAACCATGTTTTTGGGACGCGCCTGTCTGAAATATGGGAAAGTTACGAACTTAGCCCCCGTTTAAAATTTGGACGTCTCGTCTGTTGGGGATAGGACGGTAATCTCACATCTCGCCAATATTTGCCCAGAGCGATTTCGGGCAAGGAGAGGGTGGTTGGCGCCGATGGTTGGCGCCCATGGTGTATGAACGGGGCTGATAGGTAGGGCGGTTGTGTCACATCTGAGTGAAGTTACAAACCTGCCCCTATTGAAAATATTTGACTACATCGATTTCGGCCGAGTCGAGTTTGTTTTGCTGCCCACCGTGTATGAATGGGGAATGGAGGGAGAAACAGGGGTCTTTCGAATGAGCTTGAATCAAATGTGTTTTGCCACCCATGTTTGACGCCCACCGTGTCGGAATGGGCTCAGAGGCGGTCGTGCCACGTCTAATTGAAGTTACTAACCTACCCCTATTTAGAGCAGTGGAAATCAGGCCGATGGATTGTCCGTGTAATGGGTAGACAGTAATTTCCATCTCGCAAACACTTGGCTTCGGGCATCCGACGTGGGAGTGGACATTTTGCCGCTTCTTTCGAATTTTGGGACAATAAGCATCCACGTTTACCCTGGCAACTAAATTCGAATCCATTTTGTATTCCTATATGAATCTTTATAAATCATTCTATGTGTTTTTATATATCTTCAAAAGGATGACAAAGATGTATTCCACTATCATATATGAACATGGTTTACAAATGCCGATACTCAAATTCAGAAGCTAGAATCCAGTTTAAGGTGAATTCGAATATTTGGAACACTTCATGTCCAACTCAAATGTCACACGCAGCATAATGTGTACTCCCATTTAGATATGTACACAAGCGATATATCAAGATTCAAATACCGAATCAATCAACCAAGAATGTACAGAACTAACAAACATATAAACACTTATAGAGTATATGGATCAATAATATCAACTAACATACATAAGCCAGGCCACTGTACTTTTTTTTGGCTACAACAACATCCTTTTTTTAGCCAGCATCTTGGCCCTTTCTGATGCGTGCCACTTATGGTCCATCTATACTACTACTATTGTTGAATGCACATTCAGCCCGATTGGCATATTTGTACGTCTGGCACAGCAATCAAAATGAAATGTCTCCGAGTCTTATCAATTGATACAGAGTTGTGCTCAAATAAAATTACAAACCAAAAAAAACAATTATTACATGATCTCTAAAACAAATGGTTTGATTGATTACATGAACAGACAACACAAAGGTTATTCAACGATGGAAAGAACAATGCACCTATGATTTACCAAGTAGGAATTTAATTTCCTTTTTTCCTTCAGGACCTTAACAATCTGGTAAGTCTCAGCTTGCTTCGTTTTGAAATCCACCAAATATTTAATGGTTGTCTTGAGTACTGCTTGTGATTGTGCTGTTTGCTTCCTCAACATGTAACCTTCATCTCTAAGTGCAAAAGAAGAATCTCTTTCTACCACTAGTTTAGCCTCTAGAGCATCAGAAGTTGGCAATTCATAATGCACGATTGGGCCGGTGCCACTACTGTGGGATGATGCAACATCCATGGGGACCTCGCTCTTTGATCTTGGGCTAACCTGTTTTGCCATTAAAGTTCCGATTGGATTCAGAAAAGTTGAAGTTAGCAAAACATCTCAACTGGGAGTTATAACAGCAAACTAGTTAAACAAACAAGGAATTAAAGAGTTTCAATTGGATGCTAAAAAGTAGTTATTAACATCATTGTAACCCGCTGTTGCAGCAACAAAGCAGTTAAACAAACAAGTAGATATTTAAGTTAGGCAAACAGGCAATTCTTAACAATAAGTATCAAACACATAGATAGGCGCAATCTACAATATGATTAACTAGTTGTGGCATTATGTAATCAGTAGCAAACTAAATTAAGCCAAGCAACGTAATTGAACAATTTTGCAATAAGTGGCTAACTAAAATTCCGAGAAGCAGGTAACTGAACTTATGCTAGTTCTTTGTACAGGCACACTGCAACTTCTTTTTCGCTTACAAGGTTGTACGAAGGATTCCATTGCATCAATTGCTTGGATACGCAGTCCCAATACTTCTTTCTTCCCACACTGCATGGGTAAGTAGAATGGTTAATCTGGTAAGATGGTGCGTCCTTGATATGTTATATGAGGACGTGTAGTCAGACTAGTTGTAGCCACACACATCACACTGGCTTTTACTGTATATTTCATGCGATTACTTTTGGCATATCGAGATCTAAGCAATCTACAATAGGATGAAAAGACTGGCATCCTTCACATTAGTGGCGAACTCAGTTCATAGAAACAAGCAATTCAACCATTCTGTGGGTAAATCAAAAGCACCACTGGAATATTTTTCACTATCCAATCATACACGCAAAAAGGGGTGACACCACCATAGGGGCTGGTATGGGCGGCCGCCTCAGATGGCTGGAAAGTGTGCACCTAGTTTGAGTCGTCCAGGTTGGCCCACGCTAGTTTTGTTCGTCCCAACGCACGAGCAGGCAATGTAAAAAATGAAGACAAATGTTTCAATTTGGATGGGCCAATAACATAAGTGCAAGGCAGGCCCTATAGCAGGCTCGCGGCCCAAACGAGCGCCTCCCATATCGATCGACAGCAGGAAAAATCCCAATTCATTCGCTCCAGCCTCCAGTCTAGTTTGCTCCTAACCTAGCCGCCGCTGGACAGACCGGCATAGCACTTCCTCGTGCCCTCGTTGGAGGGCGGTCGCCGGGATTCAAGCGAACAGAAGGACAAGAAGATGAAGATCCAAGCCTAGGTGTAGTCTGCGTGGGAGGCAGCGGCGGCAGCACGAGCATGGCATCGAGCTTGCACAAACGGACAGTCGCAGCTTGCAAGAGTAGCATGCGCAACGAGCAGGTACATCACATCCCTGATTATATCTAATTCAACTCTTCAATTTCTGGCCAATAGTTAAACCTGACGGTGTTGTAAAACTGCTTGTATGTAGGGAATCTATGAGAAAATGAAACCAATTTTTACTTATTTTATAACTCCCCCAATCAATACTGAACTGACTGAATCTGATGTATCTAATCAAGTTTCCGGTGCAAATATACAAGCTCATGTTGTTCTTGAGCCTAAAGTGTCTAATGAACAGACTACTAATGAAGGATTTGATGCAAACATTTTACATGCTTCTGGTGATGAACATATAGTGTCTAATGAGGGATCTAATGCAAGCATTTTGCAAGCTCATTGAAGGATTTAGTGTCTAATGATGATCTACTATGTTGAGAGAGACAGAGATTTGCAGGCATTGATGACAAGCAAATTATAGTGCATTTTCATAGCTTGAGGAAACGTCGAGGCCATCTACTAGAAAGCCCCCGTATCATGACAACATAGCATAAATACTTTTCTAATCTGTTGTTTGAAACTATTGGCATACTTGTGCAGGATAGATATATTGATATGCAGTTTGCGCACTGGTTATACGTGCAATTACACTTCGATATTTTCAGCCAGAGAACGAATAATTCAAGAAGGTACATCCCATGTTTGTAGTCCTTGTACACCATGTTGCATTTTGTGTTTTTTGGTGCTTGCATCATTTAGTGTTTATAATCTGAACTACTTTGGATCATTAGCTGGTTTTCAAAGTGCATGTAGCTTCACATTTCTCAAGTTATGTTGATTTCTGGAGTGCAAGTGCCTTCGTATTTTTTAAGTTAACTGTTCGCTCTTGGTAACTTTAATTCGTGGATTAGCCACTGCACACAAATCATACATGAATGCTAGTACAAATTAAATGAAATGCAGGGACTTACGCTAGCTCATTGTACAGGCTCACTGCAGCTCTGCTTGCGCTTGGGATGTTCCATGTACAAGTCCATGTTACCACTTGCTTGGATGTGTAGGCCTTGTGCTCCTTGCATCCCCCTCTGCATTTTTGACACGGCGAATGGTTGACCAAATAAGAGAAATTGACCTTGATGTTGTACCGGAGGACAGATACTTACAAGGTTATATGGGTGTGCAGGATGTGTACCAGATCCCGTAGCGCTGTCATGCTTCGCTAAAAAATGGATTTGCTTGTTTCATATGATATCTCTAGAAGAAATAAGAGTTAAAGTCAGAGTTGCATAGGCGTGTAAGCTAAGGGAGCAGTGAAAGGATATCCAAACATCGTCGGAATAGTGCACAAGGGAGTGATGTGTGGATACCTAGTTCGGGACGGCGTTTGGGCATGCCCGCCTAGCTAGAGTGCGGGTCACTTTAGAGCCGTTGAGGGTGATGTGCTAGCGTTGGCTGGTCGCACACGGATGCAGTTCTTGAGTGGCAGCGGAGCGCTATGATGCGGTGGATGAGACCTTTGGTGACGCCCCAACGGCCTCGGGGGCGGAGGTGCAACGATGTGCTCGGTGAAGTAGCCCCGGTGAGCTGGGAGATGGCGTCAGTGAAGCACACCTGATGCGGTGGAACTCGGTGTCTGTGAGGCACGTCGGTTGCGGCGGCCGACATTGTCGGTGGACTACCCAGTGCGGTGGACGAGGGCGTAGATGAGGTAGCTCCGGTGCGGTGGTGAAGCACGACCGTTGTCGTCGTCGTCCGACACAGAGGTGGGGAACGGTGGGGAAAGAGATGAGATGAGGGGCGATTTGAACTTTGCTTGGGTTGGCGGCGAATTAGGGATTTGAGCAATCTGGGCACGAAAGGGGACGGTGGAGAAGAGAGATTTTGCAGGGCTGGATTTGGGGCCGCTAGATATTTCAATCCGAAATGTGGAAGCGCGAACTTATTTTGTCGTCGTCCTTTTTTTGGGGGGAGGGGGGGGGGGGGTGGCTGGGTGCTACGCGTCCGTCCGACACACGCGACCACCCCGACAGGACTATGCTTCGGTGCCTTAAAGGCAACTGCCTTTGGGTCACTGACATGTGGGCCCACATGTCAGTGACCCAAAGGCAGTTGCCTTTAAGGCACGGAAGCAGCGTCCACCCCGACACGACCCTGGTCTGCCTGGTGCGCCTACATTTGAGAATGTAAATGAATCTTCTTTCATTTGCAAACGAATCTGTATGTATTACCATGCCCGTGTTTTCCTTGCAATAATTAGTCATTCGAAACGAGATACTCCCTCCGTTCACTTTTGTAAGTCATTTCAGACAACTTAAAATGAACTATTTTGCACATTGTCTGAAATGTCTTAAAGGTCTTACAAAAGTGAACAGAGGCAGTACTATAAATTAATTAATGAGGAGTTATTTGAAAAAATATCGAAACGGTACCCACGCTAACGTGGATTAGAGTGTGTGTCACATAATTAGTTATTTTAATTAGAGTGTGTGTCACGTAGTTAGTTATTTGAATTAGAGTGTGTGTCACGTAGCGATCTCCAATTCTAACGTGGATTTCGCATTTCACTGTATCCATGCTACTTTTTAATACAAATTCATATGTATATGATGAACACCATGGTAGTGAGAAAACTTTGGATGGATTCAAACATATGACCTACAAAAAAGCACAACAAATTGAGTCAATGTCAACTTTTCGAAACTTAGTATGGCACGAATTCGAAATAATTACCCGTATGCCTGGTCCTCGGTTCAAATCATAGAATGTACACCGAATTGAAACATCGATATTAAGTCTCATACTATGTACATTCAAATGTTGTTTTTAGCCCCCCCACACAAATGCTACATACTTCCTGTATCGGTCAATCTTCCTCCCCTAACCACCTTAGGAAGCTATCGGTTTCCAACACACGTTCATTCTTTCTCTCCATGTTTCGATCTCTAAGTCTCTCAACTACACAACCCCTTTTCCCACTCTGTTACCAAATGTATTTACCTCACACACCCGCCATTGCACCCCATGCCGAGCTCTCTCTCTCTCCCTATCCCTCTCACCCTCTCGCGCTAAATACATGAATTGCCTATCTAGCCCCCCAACCTCTCGTGCACACGCACGCACGTTGTATATGTAGGACACTCCCTCGAGACTGTCTCACTCTTTCTTCCGCACGGCGGGCCACACCCGCTCAATCTCGCTCTCTTTATCCGAGTCTCGTTTAACCTTGTTTTCTTTTACACAGAAATGATATATCTCCCTGTTCGGGCCTCGATCGACACACTCTATACTCTCTCACACAGATTGTCTATCTAGGTCAGTCCATCCAAGCTGTCACCACTCTTTCGACCTCATGGTGGGCCATGCTCACTCAATCTCTCTCTCTCTCTCTCTCTCTGTATGTCTCGATTGACCTCACTCTTTCTCGGACAAAAACGATATATCACCATGTTTGAGCCCAATTCAACCTATTCACATTGTATACTCTCTCACGCACATTGTCTATCTAGGTCACTCTCTCCAACCCGTCTCACTCTTCCGATCGCACGACGACCCTATGTGATCGGTTGACCTTGCTTCCTCCCACACACAAAATATATCTACACGTCTATGACTGGATCATCTCTCAAGCTCTATCTTATAGCCCTCACCCTTACCAAAAGCTCAATCGGACAATATTTCTCCAGAGCATATATATTTGTTCAATGAATGTCGGACCACACTCACTTTGTCTCTCTATCTATATGTCTCTCGATTGACCTCGCTTTCTCACACCGTATCTTCCACGCGTTGAAGCTACTACCTCTCCATCCCTCGCAAAGCCGACGCTATTTACATTGCGAGGGGCACTCCAACCTTGGATTAAATTGTGTAGGCATTTATTCCGGTCGGTTTAGATTATATTTTCGTAGCATCCGGTCCACAACTACACCAAACACCGTTGCAACCGATGCAACTCCCCTAGTTGATTTCCCTCTGGCTCGGTCATCGCTCTCTCGCACGTCCTCTCTCGTCTTCAACGCTGCACCATGGTATTATTGAAAAAACTATGTTGTTCTCTTTAATTATTATAAATAAGCTACAAAACTACACACCGATAGTCCACTTGGAATGGAACAAATTTCGATCCACAAATTAAAGTGCTACAAACTACACAGTGAGGGGCCCACATGTCATGAAACAAATTTGACCCATATACAAATTAAAAAATAAAGGACGAGGATCGAACATGCGACCGGTGTTGGGGAACGTAGCAGAAATTCAAAATTTTCCTACGAGTCACCAAGATCTATCTATGGAGAGACTAGCAACGAGGGGAAGGAGAGTGCATCTACATACCCTTGTAGATTGCTAAGCGGAAGCGTTCAAGAGAACGGGGTTGAAGGAGTCGTACTCGTCATGATCCAAATCACCGGAGATCCTAGTGCCAAACGGACGGCACCTCCGCGTTCAACACATGTACGGCCCGGTGACGTCTCCATGCCTTGATCCAGCAAGAAGAGAGGGAGAGGTTGAGGAAGACTCCATCCAGCAGCAGCACAATGGCATGGTGGTGATGGAGGAGCGTGGCAATCCTGCAGGGCTTCGCCAAGCACCGTGGGAGAGGAGGAGGACTTGGGAGAGGGGAAGGGCTGCACTAGAACTTGGGTAAAGCTCCCATGCGCCTCCCCACTATATATAGGGGTGGAGGGGGATGGTTTCTTGCCCTCCAAGTCCATTGGGGCGTTGGCAAAGGTGGGAGGAAAGAAATCCCATCATTTCCTTCCCCACCGATCGTTATCCCCCTTTTTTAGGGATCTTGATCTTATCCCTTTGGGATATGATCTTATTCCTTCTAAGGGGGGATCTTGGTGCGCCTTGACCAGGGGTGTGGGGCCTTGCCCCCACTACTCACGTTCATGTGGGTCCCCCCATGCAGGTGGGCCCCACTTCAGAACCTTCTAGAACCTTCCCGGTACAATACCGAAAAATCCCAAACATTTTCCGGTGGCCAAAATAGGACTTCTCATATATAAATCTTTACCTCCGGACCATTTCGGAACTCCTCGTGACGTCCAGGATCTCATCCGGGACTCTGAACAACATTTGGTAACCACATACAAACTTCCTTTATAACCCTAGCGTCATTGAACCTTAAGTGTGTAGACCCTACGGGTTCGGGAACCATGCAGACATGACCGAGACGTTCTCCGGTAAATAACCAACAGCGGGATCTGGATACCCATGTTGGCTCCCACATGTTCCACGATGATCTCATCGGATGAACCACGATGTCAAGGACTCAATCGATCCTGTATACAATTCCCTTTGTCTAGCGCTATTGTACTTGCTCGAGATTCAATCGTCGGTATACTGATACCTTGTTCAATCTCGTTACCGGCAAGTCTCTTTACTCGTTCCGTAACACATCATCCCGTGATCAACCCCTTGGTCACATTGTGCACATTATGATGATGTCCTACCGAGTGGGCCCAGAGATACCTCTGCGTTACACGGAGTGACAAATCCCAGTCTCGATTCGTGCCAACCCAACAGACACTTTCGGAGATACCCGTAGTGTACCTTTATAGCCACCCAGTTACGTTGTGATGTTTGGTACACCCAAAGCATTCCTACGGTATCCGGGAGTTGCACAATCTCATGGTCTAAGGAAAAGATACTTGACATTAGAAAAGCTTTAGCATACGAACTACACGATCTTTGTGCTAGGCTTAGGATTGGGTCTTGTCCATCACATCATTTTCCTAATGATGTGATCCCGTTATCAACGACATCCAATGTCCATGGTCAGGAAACCATAACCATCTATTGATCAATGAGCTAGTCAACTAGAGGCTCACTAGGGACATGGTGTTGTCTATGTACCCACACATGTATCTGAGTTTCCTATCAATACAATTATAGCATGGATAATAAACGGTTATCATGAACAAGGAAATATAATAATAACTAATTTATTATTCCCTCTAGGGCATATTTCCAATAGTCTCCCACTTGCACTAGAGTCAGTAATCTAGTTCACATCGCCATGTGATTAACACTGACAGGTCACATCGCCATGTGACCAACATCCAAAGAGTTTACTAGTGTCACTAAACTAGTTCACATCATCATGTGATTAAGACTCAATGAGTTCTGGGGTTTGATCATGTTTTGCTTGTGAGAGAGGTTTTAGTCAATGGGTCTGCAACATTCAGATCCGTATGTACTTCACAAATCTCTAGGTCATATTGTAAATGCTGCTTCCACACTCCACTTGGAGCTATTCCAAATGGTTGCTCCACTATACGTATCCGGTTTGCTACTCAGAGTCATTCAGATAGGTGTTAAAGCTTGCATCGACGTAACCCTTTACGCCGAACTCTTTATCACCTCAATAATCGAGAAACATGTCCTTATTACTCCAAGGACAATTTTTTTGACCGCTGTCTGGTGATCCACTCCTTGATCACCTTTGTACCCTCTTGCCAGACATGTGGCAAGGCACACATCAGGTGCGGTACTTAGCATAGCATACTGTAGAGCCTACGTCTAAAGCATAGGGGACGACCTTCGTCCTTTCTCTCTTTTCTGTCGTGGTCGAGCTTTAAGTCTTAACTTCGTACCTTACAACTCACGCAAGAACTCCTTCTTTGACTGATCCATCTTGAACACCTTCAAGATCATGTCAAGGTATGTGCTCATTTGAAAGTACCATTAAGCGTTTTGATCTATCCTTATAGATCTTGATGCTCAATGTTCAATCAGCTTAATCCAGGTTTTCTATTGAAAAACACTTTTCAAAGAACCCTATATGCTTTCTAGAAATTCTACATCATTTCTGATCAACAATATGTCAACAACATATACTCATCAGAAATTCTATAGTGCTCCCACTCACTTCTTTGGAAATACAAGTTTCTCGTAAACTTTGTATAAACCGAAAATCTTTCATCATCTTATCAAAGTGTATATTCCAACTCCGAGATGCTTACTCCAGTCCATGGAAGGATCGCTGGAGCTAGCATACCTTTTAGCATCCTTAGGATCGACAAAACCTTTCTGATTGTGTCACATACAACCTTTCCTTACGAAAACTGGTAAGGAAACTCGTTTTGACATCCATCTGCCAGATTTCATAAATGCAGCTAATGCTAACATGATTCCGACGGACTTAAGCATCGCTATGGATGAGAAAATCTCATCGTAGTCAACTTCCTTGAACTTGTGAAAAACTCTTCGCCACAAGTCGAGCTTCATAGACGGTGACATTACCGTCCACGTCCGTCTTTTTCTTAAAGATCCATTTACCTCAATGGCTTACCGATCATCGGGCAAGTCCACCAAAGTCCATGCTTTGTTCTGATACATGGATCCTATCTCGGATTTCATGGTTTCTAACCATTTGTCGGAATTTGGGCCCACCATCGCTTCTCCATCGCTCGTAGGTTCATTGTTGTCTAGCAACATGACCATCAAGACAGGATTACTGTACCACTCTGAAGTAGTACGCATCCTTGTCACCCTACGAGGTACGGTAGTGACTTGATCTGAAGTTTCATGATCACTATCATAAGCTTCTACTTCAATTGGTGTAGGTGCCACAGGAACAACTTCCTGTGCCCTGCTACACACACTAGTTGAAGTGATGGTTCAATAACCTCATCAAGTCTCCACCATCCTCCCACTCAACTTTTCGAGACAAACTTTTCCTCGAGAAAGTACCCGATTCAAGAAACAATCCCTATTGCTTTCGGATCTGAATTAGGAGGTATACCCAACTGTTTTGGGTGTCCTATGAAGATGCATTTTATCCGCTTTGGGTTCGAGCTTATCAACCTGAAACCTTTTCACATAAGCGTCGCAGCCCCAAGCTTTTAAGAAACAACAACTTAGGTTTCTCCAAACCATAGTTCAAACGGTGTCGTCTCAACGGAATTACGTGGTGCCCTATTAAAGTGAGTGCGGTTGTCTCTAATTCCTAACCCATGAACGATAGTGGTAATTCGATAAGAGACATCATGGTACGCACCATATCCAATAGGGTGCAACTATGATGTTCGGACACACCATCACACTATGGTGTTCCAGGCGGTATTAATTGTGAAACAATTTCCTCAATGTTTTAATTGCGTGCCAAAGCTCGCAACTCAGATACTCATCTCTATGATCATATCATAGACATTTTATCCTCTTGTCACAATGATCTTCAACTTCACTCTGAAATTACTTGAACCATTCAATAATTCAGACTTGTGTTTCATCAAGTAAATATACTCAACATCTACTCGAATCATCTGTGAAGTGAGAACATAACGATATTCACTGCATGCCTCAGCACTCATTGGACTGCACACATGAAAGTGTGTTACTTCCAACAAGTTGCTATCTTGTTCCATCGTACTGAAAACGAGGCTTTTCAGTCATCTTGCCCATGTGGTATGATTTGCATATCTCAAGTGATTCAAAATCAAGTGAGTCCAAACGATCCATCTGCATGGAGTTTCTTCATGCGTATACACCAATAGACATGGTTCGCATGTCTCAAACTTTTCAAAAACGAGTGAGTCCAAAGATCCATCAACATGGAGCTTCTTCATGCGTTTTATACCAATATGACTTACATGGCAGTGCCACAAGTAAGTGGTACTATCATTACTATCGTATATTTTTGGCATGAAAATGTGTATCACTACGATCGAGATTTAATAAACCATTCCTTTAGGTGCAAGACCATTGAAGGTATTAATAGAGTAACCATTATTCTCCTTAAATGAATAATCGTATTGCGATAGACATAATCCAATCATGTCTATGCTCAACGCAAACACCAAATGACAATTATTCAGGTTTAATACTAATCTTGATGGTAGAGGGAGCGTGCGATGTTTGATCACATCAAACTTGGAAACACTTCCAACACATATCGTCAGCTCACCTTTAGCTAGTCTCCGTTTATTTCGTAGCTCTTTTATTTCGAGTTACTAACACTTAGCAACCGAACCGGTATCTTAATACCCTGGTGCTACTAGGAGTACTAGTAAAGTACACATTAACATAATGTATATCCAATATACTTCTATCGACCTTGCCAGCCTTCTCATCTACCAAGTATCTAGGGTAATTCTACTCCAGTGGTTGTTCCCCTTATTACAGAAGCACTTAGTCTCGGGTTTGGGTTCAACCTTGGGTTTCTTCACTAGAGCAGCAACTGATTTGCCGTTTCATGAAGTATCCCTTCTTGCCCTTGCCCTTCTTGAAACTAGTGGTTTCACCAACCATTAACAATTGATGCTCCTTCTTGATTTCTACTTTCGTGGTGTCAAACATCGCGAATACCTCAAGGATCATCATATCTATCCCTGATATGTTATAGTTCATCACGAAGCTCTAGCAGCTTGGTGGTAATGACTTTGGAGAAACATCACTATCTCATCTGGAAGATCAACTCCCACTCGATTCAAGTGATTGTTGCACTCAGACAATCTGAGCACAAGCTCAACGATTGAGCTTTTCTCCCTTAGTTTGTAGGCTAAGAAAATCATCGGAGGTCTCATACCTCTTGACGTGGGCACGAGCCTGAAATCCCAATTTCAGCCCTCGAAACATCTCATATGTTCCGCGACGTTTCAAAAATGTCTTTGGTGCCTCAACTCTAAACCGTTTAACTGAACTATCATGTAGTTATCAAAACGTGTATGTCTGATGTTCGCAACATCCACAAATGACATTTGGGGTTCAGCACACTGAGCGGTGCATTAAGGACATAAGCTTTCTACTGTCCGCATAATCGCTACTGTCATCTTTCAACTATATTTTCTCTAGGAACATATCTAAACAGTAGAACTAAAGCGTGAGCTTACGACATAATTTGCAAAGATCTTTTGACTATGTTCAGGATAATTAAGTTCATCTTATGAACTCCCACTAAGATAGACATCCCTCTAATCATCTAAGTGATTACATGATCCGAGTCAACTAGGCCGTGTCCGATCATCACGTGAGACGGACTAGTCATCATCGGTGAACATCTTCATGTTGATCGTATCTACTATACGACTCATGCTCGACCTTTCGGTCTCTTGTGTTCCGAGGCCATGTCTGTACATGCTAGGCTCGTCAAGTCAACCTAAGTGTTTCGCGTGTGTAAATCTGTCTTACACCCGTTGTATGTGAATGTAAGAATCTATCACACTCGATCATCACGTGGTGCTTCGAAATGACGAACTTTCGCAACGATGCATAGTTAGGGGGGACACTTTCTTGAAATTTTAATGAGTTATCATCTTATTTACTACTGTCGTTCTAAGCAAATAAGATGCATAAACATGATAAACATCACATGCAATCAAAAAGTGACATGATATGGCCAATATCATTTTGCTCCTTTTGATCTCCATCTTCGGGGCTCCATGATCATCATCGTCACCGACATGACACCATGATCTTCATCATCATGATCTCCATCATCGTGTCTCCATGAAGTTGTCTCGCCAACTTATTCTTCTACTACTATGGCTACCGGTTAGCAATAAAGTAAAGTAATTACATGGCGTTGTTCAATGACACGCAGGTCATACAATAAATAAAGACAACTCCTATGGCTCCTGCCGGTTGTCATACTCATCGACATGCAAGTCGTGATTCCTTTTACAAGAACATGATCAATCTCATACATCATATCATTCATCACATTCTTCTTTGCCATATCACATCACATAGCATACCCTGCAAAAACAAGTTAGACATCCTCTAATTGTTGTTTGCATGTTTTACGTGGCTGCTATGGGTTTCTAGCAAGAACGTTTCTTACCTATGCAAAACCACAACGTGATATGCCAATTGCTATTTACCCTTCATAAGGACCCTTTTCATTGAATCTGTTCCGACTAAAGTGGGAGAGACTGGCACCCGCTAGCCACCTTATGCACCAAGTGCATGTTAGTCGGTGGACCTGTCTCACGTAAGTGTACGTGTAAGGTCGGTCCGGTCCGCTTCATCCCACAATACCGTCGAAACAAGATTGGACTAGTAACGGTAAGAATATTGAACAAAATCAACGCCCACAACTACTTTGTGTTCTACTCGTGCAAAGAATCTACGCAATAGACCTAGCTCATGATGCCACTGTTGGGGAACGTAGCAGAAATTCAAAATTTTCCTACGAGTCACCAAGATCTATCTATGGAGAGACTAGCAACGAGGGGAAGGAGAGTGCATCTACATATCCTTGTAGATCACTACGCGGAAACGTTCAAGAGAACGGGGTTGAAGGAGTCGTACTCGTCGTGATCCAAATCACCGGAGATCCTAGTGCCGAACGGACGGCACCTCCGCGTTCAACACACGTACAACCCGGTGACGTCTCCATGCCTTGATCCAGCAAGAAGAGAGGGAGAGGTTGAGGAAGACTCCATCCAGCAGCAGCACAACGGCATGGTGGTGATGGAGGAGCGTGGCAATCCTGCAGTGCTTCACCAAGCACCGTGGGAGAGGAGGAGGACTTGGGAGAGGGGAAGGGCTGCACCAGAACTTGGGTAAAGCCCCCATGCGCCTCCCCACTATATATAGGGGTGGAGGGGGCTGGTTTCTTGCCCTCCAAGTCCATTGGGGCGTTGGCAAAGGTGGGAGGAAAGAAATCCCATCATTTCCTTCCCCACCAATTGTTATCCCCCTTTTTTAGGGATCTTGATCTTATCCCTTTGGGATATGATCTTATTCCTTCTAAGGGGGGATCTTGGTGCGCCTTGACCAGGGGTGTGGGGCCTTGCCCCCACTACCCACGTTCATGTGGGTCCCCCCATGCAGGTGGGCCCCACTCCGGAACCTTCTAGAACCTTCCCGATACAATACCGAAAAATCCCGAACATTTTCCGGTGGCCAAAATAGGACTTCCCATATATAAATCTTTACCTCCGGACCATTTCGGAACTCCTCGTGACGTCCGGGATCTCATCCGGGACTCCGAACAACATTCGGTAACCACATACAAACTTCCTTTATAACCCTAGCGTCATCGAACCTTAAGTGTGTAGACCCTACGGGTTCGGGAACCATGCAGACATGACCGAGACGTTCTCCGGTCAATAACCAACAGCGGGATCTGGATACCCATGTTGGCTCCCACATGTTCCATGATGATCTCATCGGATGAACCACGATGTCAAGGACTCAATCGATCCTGTATACAATTCCCTTTGTCTAGCGGTATTGTACTTGCCCGAGATTCGATCGTCGGTATACCGATACCTTGTTCAATCTCGTTACCGGCAAGTCTCTTTACTCGTTCCGTAACACATCATCCCGTGATCAACCCCTTGGTCACATTGTGCACATTATGATGATGTCCTATCGAGTGGGCCCAGAGATACCTCTCCGTTACACGGAGTGACAAATCCCAGTCTCGATTCGTGCCAACCCAACAGACACTTTCGAAGATACCCGTAGTGTACCTTTATAGCCATCCAATTACGTTGTGACGTTTGGTACACCCAAAGCATTCCTACGGTATCCGGGAGTTGCACAATCTCATGGTCTAAGGAAAAGATACTTGACATTAGAAAAGCTTTAGCATACGAACTACACGATCTTTGTGCTAGGCTTAGGATTGGGTCTTGTCCATCACATCATTCTCCTAATGATGTGATCCCGTTATCAACGACATCCAATGTCCATGGTCAGGAAACCGTAACCATCTATTGATCAATGAGCTAGTCAACTAGAGGCTCACTAGGGACATGGTGTTGTCTATGTACCCACACATGTATCTGAGTTTCCTATCAATACAATTATAGCATGGATAATAAACGGTTATCATGAACAAGGAAATATAGTAATAACTAATTTATTATTGCCTCTAGGGAGTATTTCCAACAACCGGGCCTTCAAGCCGCATGTCAATAGGCAACATACATAGAATAGCAATGTTTGTTGTAACCCCCTTTGTTCACATAATGTTTTTATATTACCACAGCCTAATTAATGGATAACATGTAATATTATTTTTAGTACTATTTGACACGTCTCCAATGTATCTACTTTTTCAAACACTTTTGCCCTTGTTTTGGACTCTAACTTGCATGATTTGAATGAAACTAACCCGGACTGACGCTGTTTTCAGCAGAACTGCCATGATGTTGTTTTATGTGTAGAAAATAAAAGTTCTCGAAAGGTCCCGAAAATCCACGGAGGCACTTTTTGGAATTATTAAGAATTATTGGGTGAAAGAAATACACCAGGGGGCCCACAACCTGTCCACGAGACAGGGGGGCGCGCCCCCTCCCCCTAGGCGCGCCCCCTATCTCGTGGGCCCCCTGGACCTCCACCGACCTCAAATCCAACTCCATATATTCACGTTCAGGGAGAAAAAAATTAGAGAGAAAGTTTCATCGCGTTTTACAACATGAAGCCGCCGCCAAGCCCTAATCTCTCTCGGGAGGGCTGATCTGGAGTCCGTTCGGGGCTCCGGAGAGGGGGATTCGTCGCCGTCGTCATCATCAACCATCCTCCATCACCAATTTCATGATGCTCACTGCCGTGCATGAGTAATTACATCGTAGGCTTGCTGGATGGTGATGGGTTGGATGAGATTTACCATGTAATCAAGTTAGTTTTGTTAGGGTTTGATCCCTAGTATCCACTATGTTCTGAGATTGATGTTGCTATGACTTTGCTATGCTTAATGCTTGTCACTAGGGCCTGAGTGACATGATTTCAGATCTGAACCTATTATGTTTTCATGAATATATGTGTGTTCTTGATCCTATCTTGCAAGTCTATAGTCACCTATTATGTGTTATGATCCGACAACCCCGAAGTGACAATAATCGGGATTCTTCTCGGTGATGACCATAGTTTGAGGAGTTCATGTATTCACTATGTGCTAATGCTTTGTTCCGGTTCTCTATTAAAAGGAGGCCTTAATATCCCTTAGTTTCCGCTAGGACCCCGCTGCCACGGGAGGGTAGGACAAAAGATGTCATGTAAGTTCTTTTCCATAAGCACGTATGACTATTTACGGAATACATGCCTACATTACATTGATGAACTGGAGCTAGTTCTATGGCACCCTATGTTATAGCTATTACATGAGGAATCGCATCCCGCATAATTATCCATCACTGATCCATTACCTACAAGCTTTTCACATACTGTTCTTCGCTTATTTACTTTTCCGTTGCTACTGTTACAATTACTACAAAAACCCAAAAAACTATTATCTTTACTTTTGCTACCGTTACCTTTATTATCATACCACTTTTGCTACTAAATACTTTGCTGCAGATACTAAGTTATCCAGGTGTGGTTGAATTGGCAACTCAACTGCTAATACTCAAGAATATTCTTTGGCTCCCCTTGTGTCGAATCAATAAATTTGGGTTGAATACTTTACCCTCGAAAGCTGTTGCAATTCCCTACACTTGTGGGCTATCAAGACTAATTTCTGGCGCCGTTGCCAGGGAGCATAGCTCTGTTCTCTGAGTCACCTGGGATTTATATCTGTTGACCACTATGAATAACTTGAAAGATGACAAAACTAAGATTTTGCCCTCAACTACGAGGGGAGGTAAGGAACTGCCATCTAGCTCTGCACTAGATTCTCATTCTGTTATTAGTAAGCTTGCGACACCTAAACCTGCTACTGCTATGAATTCTAATATGTCGCATGTTATTGATGATGCCACTTCTGCTATGCATGATGAAACTACTTCTGTGCGTGATACTACTTTGCCATTAGGTGAATTTCTTGATGAACAACTTGCTAGAGTTAGGCGGAATGAAAATATTGAAGATGCTATTATTGATGATAGTGATGATGAAAGTTCTCCCAATGATTATGAATTGCTTGTTGTTCCTGAGGGTTATGTTATGAATGAAGAAGCTGCTAGAGCTATCTTTGCTTGCAATGATATATATGATCTTAAGAAATTATTAGCTAAATGGCAGCAGCAGTCTCTTAATGCTAGAATGAAACCTGACCCTGATTTTGCTACTTCACCTATCTGTGTTACTGATAAGGATTATGAATTCTCTATTGATCCTGAGATTATTACTTTAGTAGGATCTGATCCTTTTTATGGCCTTGATCTGAAACTGTTGTGGCACATCTTACCAAGTTGAATGATATAGCTACCCTGTTTACTCATGATGAGAAGTCTCACTATTTTTATATCCTTAAGATATTTCCGTTCTCACTAAAGGGTGATGCTAAGACTTGGTATAATTCTCTTGCTCCTGGTTGTGTGCGTAGTCCCCAGGATATGATTTATTACTTCTTTGCTAAATATTTCCCTGCTCATAAGAAACAAGCTGCCTTGTGGGAAATATATAATTTTGTGCAAATCAAAGAAGAGAGTCTCCCACAAGCTTGGGGGAGGCTTCTCCGGTTACTTAATGCTTTGCCTGATCATCCTCTCAAGAAAAACAAAATACTTGATATCTTTTATAATGGACTAACTGATGCTTCCAAGGACTACTTGGATAGTTGTGCTGGTTGTGTTTTCAGGGTAAGAACAATCGACGAAGCTGAAATATTATTGAATAATATGACTAATGAAAATAATTGGACTCTTCCTGAGCCAATTCCTGAGGCAATTCCTGAACCAATTGAGCCAACCCCTGAGCCTATTCCTAAACCCACTCCAAAGAAGAGAGGTGTTTTATTTCTCAGTTCTGAAGATATGCAAGAGGCAAAGAAATCAATGAAAGAAAAAGGTATTAAAGCTGAAGATGTTAAGAATTTACCACCTATTGAAGAAATACATGGTCTTAATATACCGCCTGTTGAAGAACCACATTGTCTAGATAACCCGACACGGGTAGTAAAGGTAAATTCTCTCTATAGATATGATAAAGTTGAAATTCCCTCTACTAAATTTCATAGCCCATGCTTAGATGAATTTGATGACTTTATGGCTAGACAAGAAATTTCTAATGCTTATGTTGGTAGAGAGTTAAAGAATAATGCTTTCGAGATGCGACGCGTGAGCGATAATATGGCTAGAGTTAAAGGTGAACTTAAACTCATTAGCAAATATACTTCTATGGTTGCTACTCAAGATGAGCAAGTACTGAAAGCTCAAAATGATTTGCTTGATGAATTAAATAATAAAAATGACTTTGCTGTTAGAGTGGCTACTAAAACCGGTAGAATGACTCAGGAACCTTTGTATCCCGAAGGCCACCCTAAGAGAATCGAGCAAGATTCTTAGAGAAATAATTTAGAAGCACCTAGTTCTTCTAAAAAGAAGAAAAAGAAAAACGATAGGACTTTGCATGCTTCTAGTGAACCTACCGTAGACACACCTGAGAATCCCAATGATATTTCTATTTTTGATGCTGAAACACAATCAGGTGATGAACATGAACCTAGTGATAATGTTAATGATAATGTTCATGTTGATGCTCAACCTAGCAAAAACAATGAAGTAGAGATTGAACCTGTTGTTGATCTTGATAACCCACAATCAAAGAATCAACGTTATGATAAGAGAGATTTTGTTGCTAGGAAGCACGGTAGAGAAAGAGAACCATGGGTTCAGAAACCCATGCCCTTTCCTCCTAAACCATCCAAGTCAAAGGATGATGAGGATTTTGAGCGCTTTGCTGAAATGATCAGACCTATTTTCTTACGTATGCGCTTAACTGATATGCTCAAAGTAAACCCTTATGCTAAGTATATGAAGGATATCATTACAAACAAAAGAAAGATAGCGAAGCTGAAATTTCCACCATGCTTGCTAATTACACTTTTAAGGGTGGAATACCAAATAAACTTGGAGATCCGGGGGTACCAACTATACCATGCTCCATTAAAAGAAATTATGTTAGAACTGCTTTATGTGATCTTGGAGCCGGTGTTAGTGTTATGCCTCTCTCTTTATATCGTAGACTTGAATTGAATAAGTTGACACCTACTGAAATATCTTTGCCAATGGCTGATAAATCAACTGCTATACCTGTCGGTATTTGTGAGGATGTGCCTGTTGTGGTTGCAAATGTCACTATCTTAACGGACTTTGTCATTCTTGATATTCCCGAGGACGATAGTATGTCTATTATCCTTGGCAGACCTTTTCTTAATACTGCAGGGGCTGTTATTGATTGCAACAAAGGCAATGCCACTTTTCATGTTAATGGTAGTGAGCATACGATACACTTTCTGATGAAACAATCTCAAGTTCATAGCATCAATTCTATTGGAAAAGTTCCAACTATCATTTTTGGAGGTTTTGAATTTCCTCTTCCTACTGTCAAGAAAAAGTATGATATTCTTATTGTTGGGGATTTTCATATCCCCATTGAGGTAACTTAGTGTTATTCGAAATTTCTCCGGTTTCGTGTTATTCGGACTGAGTTTGTTAACAAGACTTGATCAACCTTGTTAGTGGATTCATTTTGATGATCACGAGATAGATGAAACTAGAAGGCACAACCTTCTGTACCCTCTTTTATACTTTCTGTTATTTAGAATAAATAAAGCAAAAATAGTATTATCCGTCTGGTTTTTGAATTGTCCATGCATTAAAAAATATCCCAAAAATAAAAGTGCTCCAAATGCCCTGCAAATTTAGTATGATTTTTATGGAATATTTGAGGATTTTAGGCACTGAAAACACTGCAGGAGGGGCAAGCACCAGGCCACGAGAGTGGAGGGCGCGCCCACCCCACCTGGGCGCGCCCCCTGTCTCGTGGGCCCCTGGTGGGCCCCCTCCACTTATGCCAGCACCCACACACTTCATCTTCTACCCCAAAGAAAATCCCCATCCAGCTCAAGCATGAGTTCTAGCTCATTTTGCTGCGATTTCCGATCTCCTTGCTCAAAGCTCCATTCACAAAACTGCTTTGGGAGATTGTTGCTTGGTATGTGACTCCTCCATTGGTCCAATTAGTTTTTGTTCTAGTGCTTTATTCATTGCAAATTTTTGCTGCATAGGTGACCATGTTCTTGAGCTTGCATGTTAAATTTATGAGGTCCCAAGCAATTCTAATGCATGATATAGGCTCTAGGCACTTGTAGGAGTAGTTGCTATCAATCTTGTTTAGTTTTATTCACTTTTATTTTGAAGTTACTAAAATTTCAGAATTTTTTTAGAAAAAGAATTATGTCTAGGAGAATGTACCAAGGTGGTTCCTCGGTGAAGAAAGGGCCCAGGATTGCTATACGTGAGCAAGATGTTGAATTACCGAGGGACGCGGATGTACGAGCTTGTGAGTGGCCATCCGATGATTTTATGGTTGAAGCAGGCTTCAAGGAGGAATTTGACGCGTAAGTGCGTAATGCCGAGCTGGAGGATTTCTTACAAGATAAGTGTCCGCAGTACTATCAATTGATTGATTCTTTTGTGCGGAGGTTTAAATATAATTGTGCGCGTAATTCTCCTAGTGTCATATTTGATATTTATGATACATCTTATACCATGGATTTTGAGGATTTCACAACTGCTTGCAAACTCCCGCAGGGGGGGAAATATTAATGATCCTCACAAATCTGAATTTAGAGATTTTCTTGCTAGTATTACTGTGGGAGAATCTAGGGACATAGCACAAGCTACCATAGGGAGCATTCGTTTTCCTGCTATACATTATTTTTCTCTCTTTATTGGTAGATGCATTAACGGTAAAGACGAAGCATGTCACATGTGTGTTCCTGATCTCTGTGTCCTCAAGAGTGCTGTGTTAGGTTATAAAGGTTATAACTTGGGGGCAATAGTTGCACGTAGGTTGCAGAATAATAGTAGAAAGGGAAATTTATTTGGAGGAATTTATGCAACCCGTGTGGCTAATTATCTTGGTATAGCCCCACGAGAGGGAGATATGTTGATACCTCCTGTTTATTTGGATTATGAAGCTATGGTAAATCATCAATTTCTTGGGAGGAATGAACAATTCCTCCAATATCGACTAATCTATGACAGATGCAACGTCATCCATGTTACTCTTCCTGCTCCCTACCTTTTTGATTATCAGGCGAAAGGAA
The DNA here is from genome assembly GCF_018294505.1 of Triticum aestivum. Lineage (NCBI taxonomy): Eukaryota > Viridiplantae > Streptophyta > Magnoliopsida > Poales > Poaceae > Triticum > Triticum aestivum. Next base: position 438,065,308 of record NC_057804.1, on the reverse strand, counting down.
GATATGTTGTCACCAGGGAGGAAGCAACTGAACACGAGGGGAGAGCGGAGGCAGCTCACCAACACGCTGCAGCTCAGGAGGTAGTTGCCGCTGCATCTCAGTACGACCCTAGTTTCACTTACGGATATCAGCCAGGCGGTCCTTGGTACTAGACCAACTTAGGCCAAAAGCCTAAGCTTGGGGGAGTACATATTTCTCACCGACTTTACATTCATGTTCACACACTAGTCGTCGGTGCTCATACTCTTTCATTGTACTATCCATGCTAGTTTAAATTTCTTTTTCTAGTTTTCTTCTTGTGTGTTTGTTAAACCTTAAGAAAAAACAAAAACATTAGTCAGTTTAATTTCCATGCTTCTAGTAGAAATTAAAATGAAAACCCAAAAAGATTTCTCATTCTTCTTTTACTTGTTGGGAGCTTTCCCGTGTAAATAGCTTTATTTTCTTTTCTTTCCTTTGGGGGTCGAGGAGACCATATTGAAAATGCTTAGTGGCTCTCATATGCATGATTGTTTATTTAACTTAGAGCCCATATTACTTGTCTTCTCTCTTGAGTTGAATGCTTGCAGATTCCAGCTTAGTCCACTGCACGTGCACTATTATTATTATACACATCATTCGGTCGTGCAAGTGAAAGGCAATAATGACGATGTATGATGGACTTATTGGGATGAGAAAAGTTGGTATGAACTCGACCTCTCTTGTTTTTGTAAATATGATGAGTTCATCATTTCTGAGTCAGCCTATTATGAGGTAAACATATTTGCAATGATATTTAGAGATTATAGTTGCTTGTGCCATGCTTGATTAGCTATGAGTTATAATGGTTTACCTTGCGTGCCAACATGCTATTAGAATGATTATGATGTGGTATGACGGGATGGTATCCTCCTTTGAATGAACTAAGTGACTCGACTTGGCACATGTTCACGCATGTAGTTGAATCAAATCAACATAGACTTCATGATATTTATGTTCATGGTGGATTATATCCTACTCATGCTTGTATTCGGTGTGAATTAATTTTAATGCATGTTTATTACTGTTGTCGCTCTCTTAGTTGGTCGCCGAGGGAGTCCTGGATTAGGGGGTATCCGGACAGCCAGACTATATACTTCGTCCGGACTATTGGAGCATGAAGATACAAGACTCAAGACTCCGTCCCATGTCCGGATGGGACTCTCCTTTGCGTGGAAGACAAGCTTGGCGATCTGGATATTGTATTTCCTTCCTTGTAACCGACTCCGTGTAAACCCTAGCCCTCTCCGGTGTCTATATAAACCGGAGAGGTTGGTCCTTAGAAGGCCGATCACAATTACAATCATAATCATCATAGGCTAGCTTCTAGGGTTTAGCCTCTATGATCTCGTGGTAGATCTACTCTTGTACTACTCATATCGTCAATATTAATCAAGCAGGAAGTAGGGTTTTACCTCCATCGAGAGGGCCCGAACCTGGGTAAACATTGTGTCCCTTGCTTCCTGTTACCATCAGCCTGAGACGCACAGATCGGGACCCCCTACCCGAGATCCGCCGGTTTTGACACCAACAGTCGCTTCCCAGTCTTTTGCTAGCCTTCACCTATACTAAGCGGGAATACTGCTTGTGCATACAAACTCCTTAAACCCCAAAGTTGTTCCATATGAGTCCACTATACCTTCCTATATGCGGTATTTACCTGCCGTTCCAAGTAAATTTGTATGTGCCAAACTCCAAACCTTCAAATGAAATTCTGTTTTGTATGCTCGAGCAGCTCATGTTACAACTAGGGCTGCCTATATCTTCCATGCTAGGTGGGTTATTCTCAAGAGGAGTGGACTCCGCTCCTCATTCATGAGAAAGGGCCGGTAACCGGGATGCCCAGTCCCATGATCCAAAAAGACCAAAGCAAATCAAAATAATTAAACAAAACTCCCCCAGGGCTGTTGTTTGTTGGAGGCACTCGTTGTTTCGAGCAAGCCATGGATTGATGCTTGTTGGTGGTTGGGGGAGTATAAACCTTTACCATTCTGTTCAGGAACTGCCTATAATGCATGTAGTATGGAATATATAGCCATCTCATAGTTGTTGCATTGACAGCAAAGGAATGCCGCTCAAAATGTTATTCAATCTCTATTTTAAACTCGAGCTCTGGCACCTCTACGAATCCCTACTTCCCTCTGCGAAGGGCCTATCTATTTACTTTTATGTTGAGTCATCACCCTTCTTATTAAAAGCACCCGTTGGAGAGCACACTGTCATTTGCATTCATTACTATCGGTTTATATTGGGTATGACTTGACTGGATCTCTTTTACCATGAATTACAATGTTTAGTCAGTCCTTGATCTTTAAAGGTGCTCTGCATTTATGTTTTGCGGTCTCGGAAAGGGCTAGCGAGATACCATTTTGTTATATCATGTTATAATTGTTTTGAGAAAGTGTTGTCATCCGAGTTTTATTATTATGGCTCGCTAGCTGGTTATGCTATTGATATGAGTAATTGTGAGACCTAAGTGTTATTGCGAGTATGGTTAGTTCATAATATTTGCTGAAACTTGAATGCTGGCTTTTCATGTTTACAACAACAAGAGCAAACAGAGTTTGTAAAAGTTTTTCTTTATCACTTTTAGTTTATCAACTGAATTGCTTGAGGACAAACAAAGGTTTAAGCTTAGGGGAGTTGATACGTCTCCAACGTATCTACTTTTCCAAACACTTTTGCCTTGTTTTGGACTCTAACTTGCGTGATTTGAATGAAACTAACCGAGACTGACGCTGTTTTCAGCGGAACTGTCATGATGTTGTTTTATGTGTAGAAAAGAAAAGTTCTCGGAATGTCCTGAAAATCCATGGAGGCACTTTTTGGAATTAATAAGAATTATTGGGCGAAAGAAATACACCAGGGCCCCCACACCCTATCCACGAGATAGGGGGGCGCGCCCCCTCCCCCTGGGCGTGCCCCCCTATCTCGTGGCCCCCTTGGACCTCCACGGACCTCAACTCCAACTCCATATATTCACGTTCGGGGAGAAAAAAATCAGAGAGAAAGTTTCATCACATTTTACGACATGGAGCCGCCGCCAAGCCCTAATCTCTCTCGGGAGGGCTGATCTGGAGTCCGTTCGGGGCTCCGGAGAGGGGGATTCGTCGCCGTCGTCATGATCAACCATCCTCCATCACCAATTTCATGATGCTCACCACTGTGCGTGAGTAATTCCATCGTAGGCTTGCTGGACGGTGATGGGTTGGACGAGATTTACCATGTAATCAAGTTAGTTTTGTTAGGGTTTGATCCCTAGTATCCACTATGTTTTGAGATTGATGTTGCTATGACTTTGCTATGCTTAATGCTTGTCACTAGGGCCCGAGTGCCATGATTTCAGATCTGAACCTATTATGTTTTCATGAATATATGTGTGTTCTTGATCCTATCTTGCAAGTCTATAGTCACCTATTATGTGTTATGACCCGACAACCCCGAAGTGACAATAATCGGGATACTTCTCGGTGATGACCATAGTTTGAGGAGTTCATGTATTCACTATGTGCAAATGCTTTGTTCCGACTCTCTATTAAAAGGAGGCCTTGATATCCCTTAGTTTCTGCTAGGACCCCGCTGCCATGGGAGGGTAGGACAAAAGATGTCATGCAAGTTCTTTTCCATAAGCACGTATGACTATTTACGGAATACATGCCTACATTACATTGATGAACTGGAGCTAGTTCTATGGCACCCTATGTTATAGCTATTACATGAGGAATCGCATCCGGCATAATTATCCATCACTGATCCATTGCGTACGAGCTTTTCACATATTGTTTTTCGCTTATTTACTTTTCCGTTGCTACTGTTAGAATTACTACAAAACCCCAAAAACTATTATCTTTACTTTTGCTACCGTTACCTTTATTATCATACCACTTTTGCTACTAAATACTTTGCTGTAGATTGATACGTCTCCGTCGTATCTATAATTTTAGATTGTTCCATGCCAATATTATTCAACTTTTATATACTTTTGGCATCTTTTTATACTATTTTTTTGGGACTAACATATTGATACAGTGCCCAGTGCCAGGTCCTTCTGTTGCATGTTTTTTGTTTCACAGAAACCCAATATCAAACGGAGTCCAAACGGGATAAAAACAGATGGAGATTTTTTTGGAATGTTTATGATTTTTGGGAAGTAAAATCAACGCGAACCAGTGTCCGGGGTGGCCACGAGACATGGGGCCGCGTCCCAACGAGGCAGGCGCTCCCTGGGCTCTCGTGGGACACCCGTAAGGCGGTTGACGCTCTTCTTTTGGCGCAAGAAAGCTAATTTTATGAGAAAGATCTGGGCGAAAGATTCACCCCAATCGGAGTTATGGATCTCTGGATATTTAAGAAACGGTGAAGGGGTAGAATCTGAGAACGCAGAAACAGAGAGATAGATCCAATCTCGGAGGGGCTCTCGCCCCTCCCAAGCCATGGGAGCCAAGGACCAGAGGGGAAACCCTTCTCCCATCTAGGGAGAAGGTCAAGGAAGAAGAAGAATAAGGGGGGCTCTCTCCCCCTTGCTTCCGGTGGCGCCGGAGCGCCGCCGGGGGCCATCATCATCACCGCGATCTTCACCAACACCGTCGTCATCTTCACCAACATCTCCATCACCTTCCCCCATCTATATTCAGCGGTCCGCTCTCCCGCAACCCGTTGTACCCTCTACTTGAACATGGTGCTTTATGCTTCATATTATTTTCCAATGATGTGTTGCCATCCTATGACGTCTGAGTAGATTTTCATTGTCCTATCGGTGATTGATGAATTGCTATGATTGGTTTGAGTTGCATGTTTTATTATTGGTGTTGTCCTATGGTGCCCTCCGTGTCGCGCAAGTGTGAGGGATTCCCGCTGTAGGGTGTTGCAATGCGTTCATGATTCGCTTATAGTGGGTTGCGTGAGTGATTGAAACACAAACCGGAGTAAGGGGATTGTTGCGTATGGGATAAAGGGGACTTGATACTTTAATGCTATGGTTGGGTTTACCTTAATGAATCTTTAGTATTTGCGGATGCTTGCTAGAGTTCCAATCATAAGTGCATATGATCCAAGTAGAGAAATTATGTTAGCTTATGCCTCTCCCTCAAATAGAATTGCAATAGTGATTACCAGTCTAGTAACATAGTCAATTGCTTAGGGACAATTCCACAACTCCTACCACTACTTTTCCACACTCGCTATATTTACTTTATTGCATCTTTATCTAAACAGCCCCTACTTTTTATTTACGTGTTCTTTATTATCTTGCAAACCTATCCTAACACACCTACAAAGTACTTCTAGTTTCATACTTGTTCTAGGTAAAGCGAACGTCAAGCGTGCGTAGAGTCGTATCTGTGGCCGATAGGGTTTGAGAGAGTATTTGTTCTACCTTTAGCTCCTCGTTGGGTTCGACACTCTTACTTATCGAAAGAGGCTACAACTATCCCGTATACTTGCGGGTCATCAAGACCTTTTTCTGGCGCCGTTGCCGGGGAGTCAGAGTGTGGGGTGAATATTCTCGTGTGTGCTTGTTTTCTTTATCACTAAGTAATTTTTATTTTTGCTGCTCTAAGTTGTTCACTATCTTTAGTTATGGATATGGAACGCAAAATACCAAAAAAATTAGATGTACTTGCTACTCATGTAGATGGGGTAACTCCTAAAACCCCCGATTCTCATTATGTGAAAGATATTATGTACTACTTTGATAATCCTGAGAAAACCCCATTCAACTTTATAATGGGAGACACGTTGGATCAACGTGAATACTTTAGGGATTATCGCTCGACACAAAAGGGGAAACTATTATGGGATCAATTTATTATGTTGCGTTGGTATGCCTGGAATCTATGCTTGAGATATGATATTACTTGTTGCTCAAAGATGGAGGCTCCACACCTTCCCTTTTCATGCAAATTTAATGATAATGAAACCTTAGCTTCTTATGCTAATGGTATATATGATTACTATGATGTGGAATAAATAGAAGAATTTGTTGCTTTTAAGGCTGCTTATGAAATTGAAGCTTTGTTTGAAAAGTATGAAGCTTTTGATGATGATGGTTATAGGCCTGAAAATCTTGCTATACTTAGATTTTGCTATGAAAATTATGAATACAATTATTATATTAATGCTTTTATGAAGAAAGTCTCCGCTGTCGTAGAAGAGACTAATATTTTGCAGGAAGCTATGGAAGAAGAAATTGATGAAACTATGAGCTCATTGGATGAAAAAGATGATGAGGAGAGCGAAGAACAAAAGGAGGAAGAGCGGATTAGCTACCCGTGCCCAACTTCTAATGAGAGTAACCCTCCAACTCATACATTATTTAATTCCCCTTCGTGCTTACCGAATGATGATTGCTATGATGATTGCTATGATCCCTTGAATTTGTTTGAAATATCCCTTTTTGATGATGCTTGCTATGCTTGTGGCCAAGATGCCAATATGAATTATGCTTATGGAGATGAACTTGCTATAGTTCCTTATGTTAAACATGAAATTGTTGCTATTGCACCCACACATGATAGTCCTATTATCTTTTTTAATTCTCCAAACTACACTATATCGGAGAAGTTTGTGCTTATTAAGGATTATATTGATGGGTTGCCTTTTACCATTGCATATGATGATTTTGATGAATGTAATATGCATGTGCTTGCTGCTCCTACTTGGAATTATTATGAGAGAGGAACTATATCTCCGCCTCTCTATGTTTCCCATACGCTAGAATTGCAAGAAACTGCTTATACTATGCATTGGCCTTTACTTGGTGTGCATGAATTGTTCTTTGATGACATGCCGATGCATAGGAAGAGAGTTAGACTTCGTTGTTGCATGATATATGTTACTTTGTGCTCACTACTAAATTACAAATCATTGTTAATTAAAATTGGCTTTGATATACCTTGGGATCCGGGTGGATCCATTACTTGAGCACTATATGCCTAGCTTAATGGCTTCAAAGAAAGCGCTGCCAGGGAGACAACCCGGAAGTTTTAGAGAGTCATTTATTTCTGTTGAGTTCTTTTATATAGTTTAAAAACAAAATAAAAATAAAGAGGGGAACCTAAAACTTTTTCAAAAAGGAAAGTGAAAGTGAGAGAGACAAGCATTGTTGAAGTGGGAGAGCTCCTTGAACTTTGTTCATACTCACGGAAACTTTGTGAATCTTGATTACAGAAACTTTTCATCAAAAATAACTATCCCCTTGTATAATTCCATTGTATTATAAAAATAATGTGCCAAGGTTTGCCTTTAGGATTGAGGGAGTTCCGGACTAGGGGGTGTCCGAATAGCCGAACTATCATCATCGGCCGGACTCCAAGACTATGAAGATACAAGATTGAAGACTTCGTCCCATGTCCGGATGGGACTTTCCTTGGCGTGGAAGGCAAGCTTGGCGATACGGATATGTAGATTTCCTACCTTTGTAACCGACTCTGTGTAACCCTAGCCCCCTCCGGTGTCTATATAAACCGGATGGCTTTAGTCCGTAGGACGAACAACAATCATACCATAGGCTAGCTTCTAGGGTTTAGCCTCCTTGATCTCGTGGTAGATCCACTCTTGTAACACACATCATCAATATTAATCAAGCAGGATGTAGGGTTTTACCTCCATCAAGAGGGCCTGAACCTGGGTAAAACATCGTGTCCCTTGTCTCCTGTTACCATCCGCCTAGACGCACAGTTCGGGAACCCCTACCCGAGATCCGCCGGTTTTGACACCGACATTGGTGCTTTCATTGAGAGTTCCTCAGTGTCGTCACCGATAGGCTCGATGGCTTCTTCAATCATCATCAACGATGCAGTCCAGGGTGAGATCTTCCTCCCCGGACAAACCTTCGTATTCGGCGGCTTTGCACTGCGGGCCAATTCGCTTGGCCAACTGGAGCAGATCGGAAGCTATGCCCCTGGCCGTCAGGTCAGATTTGGAAGTTTGAACTTCACGGCTGACATCCGCGGGGACTTGATCCTCGATGGATTCGAGCCACAGCCGAGCATGCCGCACTGTCACGGCGAGCATGATTTAGCTCTACAGCCGAACAGTACCCTGGAGGCCGCACTCGAAACCGCTCCGATCTTCGATTCGGAGCCGGCTGCGCAGATCGAGGATGGATGCCTAGACACCACCTCGGCGGCCGCAACCTCTACGGCGATAGAGCCGAACACTGACTTTGTCCCTCATAAAGCTCGTGACTCCGAAGTTCCGGACTCCTCGCCGGACTCCGAACCTCCCGCGCCCCCCCGATCGAATCTGATTGGGCGCCAATCATGGAGTTCACCGCGGCGGACATCTTTCAACACTCACCTTTCAGCGACATCTTGAGTTCGCTAAAGTATCTCTCGTTATCAGGAGAGCCCTGGCCGGACTACGGTCAGGATGGTTGGGATGCGGACGACGAAGAAATTCAAAGCCCACCCACCACCCACTTGGTAGCCGATGTCGACGATTTAACCGACATGCTAGACTACGACTCCGAGGACATCGACGGTATGGACGACAATGCCGGAGACGACCAAGAACCACCGCCTACGGGGCACTGGACAGCCACCTTATCATATGACATATACATGGTGGATATCCCAAAAGATGGGAATGGCGAAGGAACAGAGGAGGATGACCCCTCCAAAAAGCAGCCCAAGCGCCGACGTCAGCGGCGCCACTCTAAATCCCGCCACAGCAAGAATGAAGACTCCGGCACCGGAGACAATAATACACCGGACAGTGTCGAAGACAACCCACTCCAGCAAGATGCAGCGCAGGAGGACGGAGACACCAACCCTTATGAAGGAGCGGCAGAAGAAGAGGCAGAGGATTATACGCCTCCCTCCGGAGACGAAGCGAGCCTCGACCATGACGAATTCGTCGTGCATGAGGATCCCGTCGAACAAGAGCGTTTTAAACGCAGGCTTATGGCCACGGCGAACAGCCTCAAGAAAAAGCAGCAACAGCTTAGAGCTGATCAGGATCTGCTAGCCGACAGATGGACTGAACTCCTCGAGGCCGAAGAGCATGAGCTCGAACGCCCCTCCAAAAGCTACCCTAAACGCAAGCTGCTCCCCCGATTAGAGGAGGAAGCTTATGGACCCGCATCACCAGGAGACAATACGGCTGACCGACCACCCCGTGGTCGCGACAGAGAGGCCTCTAGGCCCTTCACTAGACCCGTACCCCGGCATCGCTCGAAAAGCACACGGCCACAGGGGAACACTCCGGACTTGCGAGATATATTGGAGGATAAGGCAAGACAATCAAGATCGATCTATGGATCACGTGGGCGTCCCATGATATGTGACGACAACCGTCGCGCCGGACACAGTAAGTCCGGCCGGGCCGAACAAAATAGACCAAGCTCCCTTGAGCTCCGTCGTGATATCGCCCAGTACAGAGGCGCCGCACACCCACTATGCTTCACAGATGAAGTAATGGATCATCAAATCCCCGAAGGGTTTAAACCCGTCAATATTGAATCTTATGATGGCACAACAGACCCCGTGGTTTGGATCGAAGATTATCTCCTTCACATCCACATGGCCCGCGGTGACGATCTTCACGCCATCAAATACCTCCCCCTCAAGCTTAAAGGACCAGCCCGGCATTGGCTCAACAGCTTGCCAGCAGAGTCAATTGGGAGTTGGGAGGACCTGGAAGCCGCATTCCTCGATAACTTCTAGGGCACTTATGTGCGACCACCAGACGCTGATGACCTAAGCCACATAATTCAGCAGCCAGACGAATCGGCCAGACAATTCTGGACACGGTTCTTAACCAAGAAAAACCAAATCGTCTACTGTCCGGATGCGGAGGCCCTCGCGGCCTTCAAGCATAACATCCGCGACGAGTGGCTTGCCCGGCACCTGAGACAGGAAAAGCCGAAATCCATGGCAGCCCTCACATCACTCATGACCCGCTTCTGCGCGGGTGAGGACAGCTGGCTAGCACGCAGCAACAACCTCAGCAAAAATTCTGGCAGTCCGGATTTCAAGGACCGAAATGGCAGGCAGCGTGATAACAAAAACAAACGCCGCATTAACGGCGATAATAGTGAGGATACGGCAGTCAATGCCGGATTCAGAGGCTCTAAACCCGGTCAGCGGAAAAAGCCATTCAAACGAACTACTCCGGGTCCGTCCAATTTGGAGCGAATACTCGACCGCTTGTGCCAGATACACGGCACCCCTGAAAAGCCAACTAACCATACCAACAGGGACTGTTGGGTATTCAAGCAGGCAGGCAAGTTAATTGCCGAAAATAATGACAAGGGGCTGCATAGAGATGACGAGGACGAGACCCAACCGCCGAACAATAGAGGACAGAAGGGTTTCCCCCCACAGGTGCAGATGGTGAACATGATATACGCAACGCACATACCCAAAAGGGAGCGGAAGCGTGCACTCAGGGATGTCTACGCGATGGAGCCAGTTGCCCCGAAGTTCAATCCATGGTCCTCCTGCCCGATCACTTTTGACCGAAGGGACCACCCCACCAGCATCCGCCACGGCGGATTCGCCGCACTGGTCTTAGACCCAATCGTCGATGGATTTCACCTAACCAGAGTCCTGATGGACGGCGGCAGCAGCCTGAACCTGCTTTACCAGGATACAGTGCGCAAAATTGGCATAGACCCCTCAAGGATTAAACCTACCAAAACGACCTTTAAAGGCGTCATACAAGGTGTAGAAGCCAATTGTACAGGCTCAATTACACTAGAAGTGGTCTTCGGATCCCCGAATAACTTCCGAAGCGAGGAGTTAATCTTCGACATAGTCCCGTTCCGCAGCGGCTATCATGCCTTGCTCGGACGTACCGCGTTTGCAAAGTTCAATGCGGTGCCGCACTACGCATACCTCAAGCTCAAGATGCCAGGCCCTCGAGGAGTCATCACGGTCAACGGAAACACTGAACGTTCTCTCCGCACGGAGGAACATACAGCGGCTCTCGCGGCAGAAGTACAATGCAACCTCTTAAGGCAATTCTCGAGTCTGGCCGTTAAGCGGCCGGACACAGCTAAGCGCGCCCGGAGTAACTTACAACAAGACCACCTGGCACGTTCCGAGCACGCGTAGCAGTGCGGCCCCAACCCCAGCTCCTGCGAAACGTCAAAGCAGGTCCTTCGCGTACACCATTACGCTCTGAAGATACCATGGGCATGGGGAGAGGGGCACGACCACGATAAACCCAGACTGCGGCTCAACCACACCAGGGGCTCTCAAGTGTGTCCTTCTTTTTTCTTTTCTTTTTACCTTTTATTTTTTACCCACAGGACTCCGTTTGTCAGAGGCCCTGTCCGGCAGCAGACCTGCCGAACTCACGATGCAACAACTAGGGAAGGATAAAGGCTACAACGAATATACAGGTGGTCTCCATTACGAGCATTTTTATACACCAATCTGCAGCCTACCCCTGGAGGGGGACATGTTTAACAGTCCCATACCTTGCTTATCGCACTATTTGTATCGTTCTGCATTTGTAGCAGCACTTATTGAATAAAACAATGCAACACCTTTTTGCTTATAATTGCATTTCTTTTTCATACATATGTTCATTCACGGCATGTTGCATCCGTACACTTTGGTACGGCTAATATACACCAGGGGCTTATGTTTCCCGCATTATGGTGTGATAAGTCCGAGCACTTTCACAAGTGCGGCACCCCGAACTTATAGCACTATATGCATCGGCTCCGAATCATGTCTTGGGTCAATAGTTGGGTTTGCCCGGCTCCCATGTTTTGGTACCTTACGTTCCGTTATATCGGCTAAGGTAGCACTGGGAGAACCACTGCGATTGCGCCCCAGTTGAGCTAGGTTAATGCCTCAGTGGAGAAAGCTAAAACTGACCGTCATGATGAGGCGAGAGCCGGTCGCTGTTCGAGAGGTTTTTTGCGAGTCCTTAAAGACTTATGCCGCTTAGAGCGAGGAGCCGGATACTGTCCGGCCAAGGCGTGGATAGCGCCCCAAATTCGGCCTTCCGAAGACTAGGGGCTTCGCCGAAATTTAAAATTATAGAATTCTATGGCTAAGTGAGAGTGTTCAAGCATTATAAGTCCGGTTGCCTTGTTCGCTGTGTTGAACGCCTCCCTAGATGGACCCAAAAATGGGAACAAGAGCGCTCAAATTTATCCCGAACACCCCAGCACTCGTGGCATGGGGGCTGAAGCCGACGACTTGCCATCTCTCAGATTTGATAAACAGCCACACAGAAGGTAATACTTTAAATTAACAAGCGTTGCTTAGCGCATATGAACTAAGTTTTCAGCGCATAGGATAACAAAATGGGAGTCTACTCAAATATTACATCTTTGGAGCACTCACCCGCAATAGTGCGGGCGCCCTTCAGCACACTCTTATAATACATCTCGGGCGTGCGATGCTCCTTGCCCTCTGGTGGCGGGTCCGTCATGAGCTTCTGGGCATCCATCTTGCCCCAGTGCACCTTTGCGCGGGCAAGGGCCCGACGGGCACCCTCAATACAAGCGGAATGCTTGATGACTTCAACCCATGGGCACGCATCCACCAGCCGCCGCACCAGGCCGAAGTAGATCCCAGGCATGGCCTCCTTAGGCCACAACCGAACTATGAGGCCCTTCATGGCCTGTTCGGCCGCCTTGTGGAGCTCGACCAGCTGCGTCAGCTGGTCGATAAGGGGCACCGGATGTCCGGCCTCAGCATACTGAGACCAGAAGGCCTTCTCCGTCGAGCTCCCCTCCTTGGCCGGTAGAATGCGGCAGCATCGGACATGCTGCGAGGAAGATCTGCGAACGCTCCTGGAGAGCTCCGAATTCGGGTAAGCAACAGGTAATTAACACTCACATGCTTACTTTGCATGAAAAATGCCTTACCCGCTGCTATTTTCTTCACCGCCTCAATCTCCTGGAGGGCCTTGTAGGCTTCGGCCTTAGCGGCTTTGGCACTCTCAAGAGCCGTTGCAAGCTCAGACTCTCGAGTCTTCGAGTCACGCTCCAAGCTCTCATGTTTTTTCACGAGATCCTGGAGCTCTTGCTGTACCTCCGCCACCCGCGCCTCCTGCTTCTCTCGCTCGGTGCGCTCCGCGGCCGCATTGCGTTCGGCCGTGGCCACTGCCTCCTTCAGGGTCGCCACCTTGTTAGTGGACCCTACAATACCCACGTTATCCTTGTCATTTTTCTTGCAACCAAATCCTTTTCTGTAAGGTACAATTTTCATAAGGTATTACTCACCTTCTTTTTCCTCGAGCTACTTCTTGGCATGGCCGAGCTCGTTCTCGGACCGCTCGAGGTTTTCCTTCAAAGTATTGACCTCCGTAGTCAGTGCGGCGGAGGTCAGCAGCACAGCCTGCAATCCCATATTGACATATTTTTATGACTCCTGCGTTTATCTTTCTAAAGATCCTCAGTCCGGCTTTTCTTTCCGAACACCGAACCGAGCATCAGGGGCTACTGTCTATGCGGTACCATTTTACATATATTGAAATTCTTACCTCAAAGCCTGTTATAAGGCTGCTGCAGGCTTCGGTCAGCCCTCTCTTGGCGAGCTGAACCTTCTGAATCACCGCACTCATAACAGTGCGGTGTTCCTCTTCGATGGAGGCGCCGTTGAGCGCCTCCAGCAAATTATCCGGCACCTCCGGTTGGACGGAGGCAGCCGGCGTCGCGGTCTTGCCCTTCTTACGAAGGAGTCGCCCGCCGGACTCCGGAGCCACTGTGGCCTCCGGGGCTGAGTCCGGTGCAAAGTCCGGGAGGTTGTCCTGTGACACCTCCGGGGCCTCCTCCCCCTGGTGGGTCCCTTCCTGGGATCCCACCTTGGCATCGTCCGCGGCACGGGGGGTGGAGGCAGTCGGAAGGGAATCCATATCCGACGCACCCAAGGACCCGCTCGACGAAGCGGGAAGATCATCCTTGGGCGGACTGCAGGGTTGTATGCGGCATTAGAAAGACATTATGTGGCGAAAAGAAAAAACCTTGAAGTTATTCGGGAGTCCGGATACTTACGATCTCGCCAGGGGCTTGGCCCTTGGAGGCCAGTCCTCGTCGTCATCACTGGCGTTGGCGGAGCAGTCCGGTGGAAGAGTTTTTCCCTTCTTGGACCCTTCGGCCTCCCTTGTTGGGGAGGCCTTCCTTTTCTTCCCTCCCCCTGCTGGGGAGAGGCTTTCTTCTTCTCCTCCTCGCCTTGGTGGGAGGAGTCGGCCTCGGATTCATCATCCGATAGCACCTGAAAACGGGAACTCTTCCGAGTCCCCGTGGCCTTCTTCTTGGCCTTCTTCTCCGGCACCACGTGGGGTGCTGAAGCCAGCAGCCCCGTTAGGCGGGCGTCCGCTGGGTCCTCTGGCAATGGGGCCAGACAGATAGTCCGTTCGGCCTTCGCCAGCCAGTCCTGTCAAAGGTAAAGGGAGTTTAGATCCCGCATAGAGTCAAACTATGGAAAACAAGTGGCAAAATCACTTACCTCGTCAGCCGGACGCTGCGAGCGGAATCCGCCATCTTCGATAGCGGATGCAGGAGCTTCGGCGCCCTTGAACAGCACCTTCCAGACATCTTCGTACGTAGTGTTGAAGAGCCCGCTTAGGGTCTGGTGCTGCGCCGGATCGAACTCCCACATGTTGAAACCCCGTCATTGGCACGGGAGAATCCGGCGGATGAGCATGACCTGGACTACGTTGACAAGCTTGAGCTTCTTGTCCACCAGCTTCTGGATGCAGGCTTGGAGTCCGTCAGCTCCTCCGAATCCCCCCAGATCAGGCCACTCTCTTTCCAGGAGGTGAGCCGTGTAGGGATGCCGGATCTGAATTTGGGGGCCGCTGCCCAATCAGCGTCACGCGGCTCGGTGATGTAGAACCACCCCGATTGCCACCCCTTGATGGTTTCCATGAAAGTGCCCTCCAGCCACGTAACGTGGGACATCCTGCCCACCATGGCGCCTCCGCACTCCGCTTGGGTGCCCTTCACAACCTTCGGCTTGACACTGAAGGTCTTGAGCCACAAGCCGAAGTGGGGATGGATGCAGAGGAAGGCCTCGCACACGACGATAAATGCCGAGATGTTGAGGATGAAATTCGGGGCCAGATCATGGAAATCCAGGCCGTAGTAGAACATGAGCCCTCGGACGAAGGGATGAAGTGGGAAGCCCAGTCCGCGGAGGAAATGGGGAAGAAACACTACCCTCTCATGGGGCCTTGGGGTGGAGATGAGCTCTCCCTCGTCGGGGAGCCGATGCGCGAAGTCGCTGGACAAGTATCCGGCGTCGCGCAGCTTCTGGATCTGCCCCTCCGTGACGGAGGAGGCCATCCACTTGCCTCCCGCTCCGGACATAGTTGGAGAAGGTTGAGGAGAGAAGTGTGGACTTGGGCGCTGGAGCTCGAGTTCGCGGAGATGGATAAGCCAAGGAGGAAGAAGGCGCAGGTAAAAGGGTTGGACCTTTATCCCCTTATATGGGCGGACAAAAACATGTGTCCCCACCGGCCTGGTAAAACTCGCTTATCTCCCAAGCGTCAGAATCAATGGCGCGGTTGGGTTACCCATGTCCGTATTGATGGGAATCCCGGAATAAGGGGAACACGATCTCTGCTTCGACAAGACGTGCCAAGGAAACCACCTCGCTAAACATGCTGAGGTGGAACAATAAAAACAATTTGAGTAAAGGCTTGGGAGTGGTGTGATGTCATGCCGCAGAATACGCAGAGCCGGACACTATCCTGGTGTTCACAATCTTCTATAAATTATTCGGAGGAGGAACCCACCTTGCAATGCCGAAGACAATATGCGCGCCGGACTCGTCATCATTGAAGCCTGGTTCAGGGGCTACTGAGGGAGTTCTGGACTAGGGGGTGTCCGGATAGCCGAACTATCATGATCGGCCGGACTCCAAGACTATGAAGACACAAGATTGAAGACTTCGTCCCGTGTCCGGATGGGACTTTCCTTGGCGTGGAAGGCAAGCTTGGCGATACGGATATGTAGATTTCCTACCTTTGTAACCGACTCTGTGTAACCCTAGCCCCCTCTGGTGTCTATATAAACCGGATGGCTTTAGTCCATAGGACGAACAACAATCATACCATAGGCTAGCTTCTAGGGTTTAGCCTCCTTGATCTCGTGGTAGATCCACTCTTGTAACACACATCATCAATATTAATCAAGCAGGACGTAGGATTTTACCTCCATCAAGAGGGCCCGAACCTGGGTAAAACATCGTGTCCCTTGTCTCCTGTTACCATCCGCCTAGACGCACAGTTCGGGACACCCTACCCAAGATCCGCCAGTTTTGACACTGACAAGGATATTTACAATGTTTGTTAGTTTGTATGGTGTAGGACAGAAACTTTGTCTGTAGTGCGCAATTTTACGTTTTTAACTGGAACGTCAAATGGTTCTGATTCCTTTTGCACTGTCTTTCTGCAGAACTTGTTTGTGTTTCCTAATTTTTGTGGAATTTTTGGGGTACCATAAGTATTGTGGATGTTCATATTTCTACAGACTGTTCTGTTTTTGACAGATTTTATTTTTGATGCATAGTTTGCTTGTTTTGATGAATCTATCAATCTATATTAGTGGATTAAGCCATGGAAAAGTTATATTACAGTAGACATAATGCAAAAACAAAATATGAATTGGTTTGCAACAGTACTTAGAGTGGTGATTTGCTTTATTATACTAACGGATCTTACTGAGTTTTCTGTTGAAGTTTTGTGTGGATGAAGTGTCTAAACGAGGAGGTCTCGATATGAGGAAAAGGAAGAGAGGCAAGAGCTCAAGTTTGGGAATGCCCGAGGCACCCCAAGTAAATATTCAAGGATACTCAAGCGTCTAAGCTTGGGGATGCCCCGGAAGGCATCCCCTCTTTCTTCAACTAGTATCGGTATGTTTTCGTATTCATTTCGTTTATGCATTATGTGCAAGTCTTGGAGCGTCTTTTGCATTTAGTTTTCATTTTTCTTTTATGCACCATGCTGGTATGAGTTAGTACTTGGTTGGTTTATAGAATGCTCATTGCACTTCACTTAAATGTTTTGAGTATGGCTTTATAGAAT
Organism: Triticum aestivum; assembly: GCF_018294505.1. NCBI lineage: Eukaryota > Viridiplantae > Streptophyta > Magnoliopsida > Poales > Poaceae > Triticum > Triticum aestivum. Next base: position 438,048,295 of record NC_057804.1, on the reverse strand, counting down.
GCTTCATGTGCTTCACTTATATCATTTGAAGTTTGGATTGCCTGTTTCTCTTCACATAGAAAACTGCCATTTGTAGAATGCTCTTTTGCTTCACTTATATTTGTTAGAGTGTGGGCATATATTTTGTAGAAAGAATTAAACTCTCTTGCTTCACTTATCTCTATTTAGAGAGATGACAGGAATTGGTCATTCACATGGTTAGTCATAAAATCCTACATAAACTTGTAGATCGCTGAATATGATATGTTTGATTTCTTGCAATAGTTTTGCGATATAAAGGTGGTGATATTAGAGTCATGCTAGTGGGTGGTTGTGGATTGTAGAGACACTTGTTTTGAGGTTTGCAAGTCCCATAGCATGCATGTATGCTAACCGTTGTGTGACAAATTTGAAGCATGGGGTGTTTCTTTGATTGTCTTCCTTATGAGTGGCGGTCGGGGACGAGCGATGGTCTTTTCCTACCAATCTATCCCCCTAGGGGCATGCGTAGTAGTACTTTGCTTCAAGGGCTAATAAACTTTTGCAATAAGTATATGAGTTCTTTATGACTAATGTGAGTCCATGGATTATACGCACTTCTACCTTTCCATCATTGCTAGCCTCTTCGGTACCGTGCATTGCCCTTTCTCACCTTGAGAGTTGGTGCAAACTTCGCCGGTGCATCCAAACCCCATGATACGATACGCTCTATCACACATAAGCCTCATTATATCTTCCTTAAAACAGCCACCATACCTACCTATCATGGCATTTCCATAGCCATTCTGAGATATATTGCCATGCAACTTCCATCATCATCATATTCATGACTTGAGCATTCATTGTCATATTACTTTGCATGATCGTAAGATATCTAGCATGATGTTTTCATGGCTTGTCCGTTTTTTGGGTTCATTGCTACGCTAGATCATTGCACATCCCGGTACACCACCGGAAGCATTCATATAGAGTCATATCTTTGTTCCAGTATCGAGTTGTAATATCGAGTTGTAAGTAAATAAAAGTGTGATGATCATCATTATAGAACATTGCCCCATAAAAAAAGAAAAAGGAAAAAAAGGAAAAAAAGGAAAGGCCAAAGAAGTCTAAATAAAAAAGGGGGCCAAAGAAGCCCACCGAAAAAAGAAAAAAAAGAAAAAAAAGGAGAAAAAGAAAAGGGGCAATGTTACTATCCTTTTTCCACACTTGTGCTTCAGAGTAGCACCATGTTCTTCATATAGAGAGTCTCTTATGTTATCACTTTCATATACTAGTGGGAATTCTCATTATAGAACTTGGCTTGTATATTCCAACGATGGGCTTCCTCAAATGCCCTAGGTCTTCATGAGCAAGCAAGTTGGATGCACACCCACTTAGTTTCTTTTGTTGAGCTTTCATACACTTATAGCTCTTAGTGCATCCGTTGCATGGAAATCCCTACTCCTCGCATTGACATCAATTGATGGGCATCTCCATAGCCCGTTGATTAGCCGCGTCGATGTGAGACTTTCTCCTTTTTTGTCTTCTCCACATAACCTCCATCATTATATTCTATTCCACCTATAGTGCTATATCCATGGCTTGCACTCATGTATTGCGTGAGGGTTGAAAAAGCTGAAGCGCGTTAAAAAGTATGAACCAATTGTTCGGCTTGTCATCGGGGTTGTGCATGATGGGGGCATTTTGTGTGACGAAAATGAAGCATGGCCAAACTATATGATTTTGTATGGATAAGCTTGCTTTGGCCTTGTTGTTTTGAAAAGACATGATTGCTTTATTGGTATGCTCGAAGTATTATTGTTTTTATGTCAAATGATAGACTATTGCTTTGAATCACTCGTGTCTTAATATTGATGCCATGATTAGACATATGATCAAGATTATGCTAGGTAACATTCCACATCAAAAATTATTTTTTATCATTTACCTACTCGAGGACGAGCAGGAATTAAGCTTAGGGATGCTGATACGTCTCCGTCGTATCTATAATTTTTTATTGTTCCATGCCAATATTATTCAACTTTTATATACTTTTGGCAAATTTTTATACTATTTTTTGGGACTAACATATTGCTCCAGTGCCCAGTGCCAGTTCCTGTCTGTTGCATGTTTTTTGTTTTGCAGAAACCCAATATCAAACGAAGTCCAAACGGGATAAAAATGGACGAAGATTTTTTTTGGAATATTTATGATTTTTGGGAAGTAAAATCAACACGAAACAGTGTCCGGGGTGGCCACAAGACAGGGGGACGTGCCCCAGGGAGGCAGGTGCATCCTGGGCTCTCGCTGGCCACCTGTAAGGCTGTTGACGCTCTTCTTTTGGCGCAAGAAAGCTAATTTTATGAGAAAGATCTGGGCAAAAGATTCACCCCAATCGGAGTTACGGATCTCCAGATATTTAAGAAACGGTGAAGGGGTAAAATTTGAGAACGCAGAAACAGAGAGATAGATCCAATCTCGAAGGGGCTCTCGCCCCTCCCAAGCCATGGGAGCCAAGGACCAGAGCGGAAACCCTTCTCCCATCTAGGGAGAAGGTCAAGGAAGAAGAAGAAGAAGAAGAAGGGGGGCTCTCTCCCCCTTGCTTCCGGTGGCGCCGGAGCGCCGCCGGGGGCCATCATCATCACCACGATCTTCACCAACACTGCCGTCATCTTCACCAACATCTCCATCACCTTCCCCCAACTATATTCAGTGGTACACTCTCCCACAAACCGTTGTACCCTCTACTTGAACATGGTGCTTTATGCTTCATATTATTTTCCAATGATGTGTTGCCATCCTATGATGTCTGAGTAGAGTTTCGTTGTCCTATCGGTGATTGATGAATTGCTATAATTGGTTTGAGTTGCATGTTTTATTATTAGTACTGTCCTATGGTGCCCTCCGTGTCGCGCAAGCGTAAGGGATTCCCACTGTAGGGTGTTGCAATGCGTTCATGATTCGCTTATAGTGGGTTGCGTGAGTGACTGAAACACAAACCCGAGTAAGGGGATTGACGCGCATGGGATAAAGGGGACTTGATACTTTAATGCTATGGTTGGGTTTTACCTTAATGAGTCTTTAGTATTTGCGGATGCTTGCTAGAGTTCCAATCATAAGTGCATATGATCCAAGTAGAGAAAGTATGTTAGCTTATGCCTCTCCCTCAAATAGAATTGCAATAGTGATTACCGGTCTAGTAACATAGTCAATTGCTTAGGGACAATTCCGCAACTCCTACCACCACTTTTCCACACTCGCTATATTTACTTTATTGCATCTTTATCTAAACAGCCCCTACTTTTTATTTACGTGTTCTTTATTATCTTGCAAACCTATCCTATCACACCTACAAAGTACTTCTAGTTTCATACTTGTTCTAGGTAAAGAGAATGTCAAGCGTGCGTAGAGTCGTATCTGTGGCCGATAGGACTTGAGAGAGTATTTGTTCTACCTTTAGCTCCTCGTTGGGTTCGACACTCTTACTTATCGAAAGAGGCTACAACTATCCCGTATACTTGCGGGTCATCACAGATACTAAGTTATCCAGGTGTGGTTGAATTGACAACTCAACTACTAATACCCAAGAATATTCTTTGGCTCCCCTTGTGTCGAATCAACAAATTTGGGTTGAATACTTTACCCTTGAAATCTATTGCGATCCCCTACACTTGTGGGTTATCACTATTCGCCTTCACTTACTGGTGGGTTCCATGTGTGCTCTCTCTCTCCTCCCCTTCTGCGTTTAGACGCACGGGCTAACAGGAAGAACTCGCGGGCGATGTTGCCGTTGACCATATCTGGACGCGTTCACAAGTCACGGCACCAGTTTCATGTACTAGTAGCACTAGTCAGTGTGTACGTGCAATGCATGTTAATTTGGAAGTATATTAAGTGCGTGCGGATATTAAGTACTAGGATATTATTTGCGTGTTATTATGTGATTAGAACTATTTTTGGCATGAAATTAACTGCACGCTAAACGTGTTGAGCGCTCGACATTGAAGCAGTCTAGGTCGTTGGATGACAAGGAATACATGTGGCTTGATGACATTTTATATTTATTCTGATACGGCTCTAGCAGAACATTCAATCGATCAAACCATAGATTTCATTCAGTCTGACTCCGACTTTAAATTATATGACGATCGATATAAAATAAACAGAAATGATAAACGTTTGGATTTTAAGCATGGCAGTCCGAACGTTTTCATGGCAAATTTAGATTACACGGCGATGGCGGGGGTGTCTTGCGGTGGGAAGCGGCTCCTCTGCCATGCTTTGTGTGTCGTCGGGCCACTAACCGATGGCGACGGCGGCGTCTTGCGCCGTTGTTGGCATACTCCTGGACGTTGGCCTAGCTTCAAGGAAGGCCAAAATGTTCTCGACTTCGGAATGAGTCAACTGGCGGGAGGAGGCGACTAGCGTTGGTGCAAGGAAGCGGTTGACGGCGGCCATCCATGCCGCCGAGGGGGGCACTGGCACCTGAAAGTGCAACTATCCCTAGGTGGTTTTGGTAATTCATAACAACATATAGCTCATTGAGCTAATGCTATTCCAAGACTATTATTTCAGGAAAGCTCAATGAATGGCATGGCATGGATGATGAAAGTGGATCCCTCAAAATACTAAGGACAAAGGATTGGCTCAAGCTCAAAAGCTCAAGACTCTTCATTTTATATTTTAGTGATCCAAGATCACATTGAGTCCATAGGAAAAGCCAATACTATCAAGGAGGGATGAGGTGTTGCTTAATGAGACTCTTGCTTCATGTGCTTAGTGATATGCTCCAAAACCCTCAGCTACTTTCTCACATCCACAAATGACCTAAACCCAAAGCCAAAATCGGTCACACCGATTCTTCCAATCCGGCGCCACCGATTTCAAATGTCATAGCCACTGCCACAAACCCTAAGCAAATCGGTCCTACCGATAGGGATCTCGGTCTCACCGAGATGGGATTGTAATCTCTCTGTTTCCCTTCATAACGTTTCGGTCTAACCGAAGTGAGCGATCGGTCCCACCGAGATTGCAATGTAAACTCTCTGTTTCCCTTTTGTAACATTTCGGTCTCACCGAAAAGAGCAAATCGGTCCCACCGAGTTTACCTGACCAACTCTCTGGAAAGCTTATTACCAAAATCGGTCTCACCGAGTTTGTGTAATCGGTCTTACCGAGATTACGTTATGCCCTAACCCTAACCGAATCGGTCTCACCGAGTTGCATGTCAGTCCCACCGAAAATCACTAACGGTCACTAGGTTTACTAAATCGGTCTGACCGAGTCTGTTGAATCGGTCCCACCGAGTTTGGTAAATTGTGTGTAACGGTTAGATTTTGTGTGGAGGCTATATATACCCCTCCACCTCCTCTTCATTCGTGGAGAGAGCCATCAGACTAAACCTACACTTCCAACTTACCATTTCTGAGAGAGAACCACCTACTCATGTGTTGAGGCCAAGATATTCCATTCCTACCATATGAATCTTGATCTCTAGCCTTCCCCAAGTTGCTTTCCACTCAAACCCTCTTTCCACCAGATCCAAATCCTATGAGAGAGAGTTGAGTGTTGGGGAGACTATCATTTGAAGCACAAGAGCAAGGAGTTCATCATCAACGCACCATTTGTTACTTCTTGGAGAGTGGTGTCTCCTAGATTGGCTAGGTGTCACTTGGGAGCCTCCGACAAGATTGTGGAGTTGAACCAAGGAGTTTGTAAGGGCAAGGAGATCGCCTACTTCATGAAGATCTACCGCTAGTGAGGCAAGTCCTTCGTGGGCGACGGCCATGGTGGGATAGACAAGGTTGCTTCTTCGTGGACCCTTCGTGGGTGGAGCCCTCCGTGGACTCGCGCAACCGTTACCCTTCGTGGGTTGAAGTCTCCATCAACGTGGATGTACGATAGCACCACCTATCGGAACCACGCCAAAAACATCCGTGTCTCCAATTGCGTTTGAATCCTCCAAACCCTTCCCTTTACTTTCTTGCAAGTTGCATGCTTTAATTTCCGCTGCCTATATACTCTTTGCATGCTTGCTTGAATTGTGTGATGATTGCTTGACTTGTCCTAAGATAGCTAAAATCTGCCAAACTCCAAAATTGGGAAAAGGTTAAGTTTTTAATTGGTCAAGTAGTCTAATCACCCCCCCTCTAGAAATACTTCAAGGTCCTACAAGTGGTATAAGAGCTTTTGTCTCCATTTGCTTTGATTTCCATAGCTTTTGGTGGTCATAGCCTTGGTTTCACAACCTAGGAGAGTATGGCGTCTAGCGAGGGAAATTATCACCGTAGAGGTCCTTACTTTGATGGTACTAATTTTGCTAGTTGGAAGCATAAGATGAAAATGCATATTCTCGGACATAACCCCGCCGTTTGGGCAATTATTTGTATTGGCTTGCAAGGTGAATTCTTTGATGGGATAGAGCCAAACCGTGAAGCTAATGCGGAAGAATTGAAGATGCTGCAATACAACGCTCAAGCTTGTGATATCATCTTCAACGGATTGTGCCCCGAAGAATTCAACAAAATCAGCCGTCTTGAGAATGCAAAGGAAATTTGGGATACTTTGATTGATATGCACGAAGGTACTGAATCCGTCAAGGAATCCAAGTTGGATGTGCTCCAAAGTCAGCTTGACAAGTTCAAAATGAAGGATGGTGAAGGTGTCGCTGAAATGTACTCTAGGCTTGCACTTATCACAAATGAGATTGCCGGCTTAGGGAGTGAAGAGATGACCAACAGATTCATCATCAAGAAGATCCTAAGAGCATTGGATGGAAAGTATGATACCGTGTGCACATTGATCCAAATGATGCCAAACTACAAAGATCTCAAGCCAACGGAAGTCATTGGAAGAATTGTTGCTCATGAGATGTCACTCAAGGATAAGGAGGAACTTCACAACAAGTCAAGTGGTGCTTACAAAGCCTCAAGTGAAGCCCCCACATCATCAAGTGAGAAACAAACCTTCAATGAAGAATTGAGCTTAATGGTGAAGAACTTCAACAAATTCTACAAGAGCAGAAGCAAAGAAAGAAGCTCCAAGTCAAGGTCTTATCATGACAAAAGATCTTCTAGTCGAGAGCGCAATTGCTACAATTGTGGAAGGCCTGGACACTACTCCAATGAGTGTACGACACCCTACAAAAGAAGAGAAGATTCTCCAAAAAGAAGAAGCAAAAGAGAAGAATCACCACCAAGAGAGAGGAGGAGTAGAGATGATCGTTATTAATGAAGACCCTCATGGAGAAGAAAGGATTCGGAAAGGAAGGACAAGTCATCAAGGAGCTACACAAAACGAAGACATCAAGCTCATGTTGGTGAATGGGTATCCGGCTCCGACTCCGACCATCACTCCGAGAGAAGCTATCACTCCGACTCCGAATATACTCAAGATGAAGGTGTTGCCGGTCTAGCACTTGTGTCAACCAACTCCTACGACATATTTGATTCACCAAATGAAGGAATTGGAAGATGCTTCATGGCCAAAGGTCCAAAGGTAACACATCCTGAGTATGTTGATTTCAATAGTGATGAAGATGACTTGCTTGTGGATGATGATTTACTTGTTGACAACTCTAGTGATGAATACTATGATGAAACGTCAATTAATCATGCTAATCAAACGAATGACAATGATAAGGAGAAAATTGAGCTTCTAACTAAAGAACTAAACACTCTTAAGTTGGCTCATGAAACTATCTTCGAAGATCATCGAGAACTTTTAAGGGCTCATGAGAAGTTACGCTTTGAAAAGCTCAATCTTGAGCAAGAGCATGAGTTCTTAAAAGCAATCAATGATGATCTCCGTAAGAAAAGTTCTTCTTACATTGCCAAGCGTTTACTCCTATCTACTTACATGCCTCAAGTCAAGTCTAGTAACAAGTACAAGAAAGATACTTCCTCTAGTAGTAACAATAATAATGTCAAATCCAATATTGTTGCTTCTAGTAGTTCTCTTGATTCCACTAATGATTCTCTTAGCCAAGTTACACTTGAGCAAGAAAATAGCTTATTGAAGGGAATTATAGAGAAAGGTGTTTACAAGAGCCTTGCCGGGAGTAAGCAATTCGAGGAAATTGTACGCAAGCAAGGAAGACACCGGAAGAATCAAGGTGTTGGTTTTGAACGAAAGTTCAATGCCAATGGAGTTGAGTGGGAAGAAGATCAATACCCCAAGACGAAGTTTGTTCCTCAACAAGAGAAGTATGATCCTACTTCCTTCAAGGGAACACAAGCTCAAGATGATCTTCCACCACAAGACCACAAGAACAAAGGCAAGGACAAGCTTCAAGAAGAGATTGATGCATTTGAAGAAGCACCTAAAGCCTCGTTCAAGTGGGTTCCCAAGACTACGTCAAGTTCTACTTCATCAAGTACAACTACAACTCCATGGATTCCCATCAAGATGATGTGGATCCCGAAGAAGAAGAACTAGAGAGTTCTTGAGGGTGACTCCGCCAACATTCTTCACTCATATCATTATGGCAATGACAAGTGCAATCAACTTCCACATCTTGCACTAGTTCAAGGAGTCACAAACCCTCATGTTGGTAAGGCAAGGGACAAGGTAACCTAATGTTTTCATAGACATCATCTTGTGTGTGCATCACTCTATGTCTTTGGATATTCTTGTTTGTTCCTTGTGGGACTAACCCATGTAGGCAAGTTGAAAGTGCAACTCACTCCAAAGGATTGCTCCAAATGGACTACATCAACATTGAGCATCCACATCTTCAACACCTACATGAAGTCATCATCGACAAAACCCAAGGTTAGTTCATCCCTCTAAAAGGGATCTCACATCTAGGGGGAGCTTAACTCTAAGAATTGAGTCAAAGCAACTCTAATGGTGTGAACACATCAATGCATTATGTAAAAGTGGTAACCCCACTTGAGCTTAAACGATGAGTATGACCTATGATCAAATGTTTATCATTTGACTCCTAAGTCAATATACTCATATATAGATGACCTAGTCATCGCCAATTGTTTGATAGATGCTAGAATTGGTTGTGCATGCTTTGCCACATATTTCATTTGCTATCTTATTGTGTGAGCATGTTGGTGCATATTTTACTCATTCAAGGACATCCACTTGTTGTTTTGATTGTTTGGTTCTTTCTTCTTTTGGCCAAGTGGATGGACAAGAATGCCTAAGAACTTTCTCTAGCTATCTATGCTTTTCTCGTCTCAAACTCTATTCATGCTACATCACAAAATTTGATCAAGTCAGATTCGAACCACTCTGTGTGAGGAGCACTCGGAGTCCCCGATTCGTCATAGACTTAAACTTCCAAAACTTCTTTGTGATTCTCGGTCTGACCGATTCCTCCATTTCAGTCCCACCGAGATCACTAAGTCGATCTAGGTCTTCAATCTCGGTGCAACCGATTTGAACTTTTCGGTCACACCGAGTTGCTGTAACTGAACACAGTTATGCATCTCGGTGCCACCGAGTTGTTCCACTCGGTCACACCGACAGGGTCGGGCTATATATAGTCACGGGCAAAAATTTGGAAATTCCTCCGAACCCCTTCGCCCGCGCAATAGCTCGCTCTGCCTCCAAGGTCTCCGAATCGTCTCCTCGTCGCCAGCCGCCTCCTGTCGCTGGTCTCTGCCACCGTCAATGGAATTCAACCCCGTCGTTGCCGCCGTAGCGAGTTCATCGCCGCACTAGGGTATGGACTCGATCACTGTGCTATCCTCGTCCGATTCCTAGCACATTGTGTTCTTATTGATTCTTGCCACGATTGAAACACTCCTATCCAGTCAATGCAATCCGTAGATTAGATGTGATTTGAAAATTTAGGGTTAGGTTTCCGTCGAAACCATCTCGGACCCACCGAGTTGAAAAACTCGGTCCCACCGATTTGACTTATGCCATTGCACTAGTAACTCTTGGTCTGACCGAGAATTGCTAATCGGTGCGACCGATTTTAGGACTTTGTGAAACCCTAGCAGTCTCGGTGCCACCGAACTGTGACTCGGTCCAACCGAGTTCATCAGTTTAGGTTCCAAAACTGCTTCGGTATCACCGAGTTTGAAAATCGGTTGATCTGAAATGCTTTCTGTGGAAAACTAAAACTAAATTTTTGAATCATTCTTTTGCAAAAATCTCTGCATTTTGTGATGCTCATCCACTCTATCTCATCTATAACTCTTCACAGGGTCAGCAGTCAGTGTTTGCAGCATGTCAGACCAGAGTGACAGCCAGAACAGGTCAGCAGAGCAGATTCACATGAGTGAGGGCACTAGTCCCTCCAGCACTTCAGATGAAGGTAGCAGAAGTACTCCTAGCAACCTGCCTAAGGCTGCTACCAGGAAAAGGAAGAAGAGAACTTTAGACTCTGAAGATGTGGATTATAGAGCTGAAGAGGATGAGGCTACCTCCAAGAAGGTAGTGCTCAAAAAGGAGTATGGCTCAGCAAAGGATACAAAGCCAGGCATGAAGATCAAAAGGCCTGCAGGAAGACAACCAATGTCCAAAGCCAGAGCATCAACTCAACTGCCTGAAAAGCCTGATCCCAAAGAGCCAGCTGCTGAAGGCAAGAAGAGGAAGGAAAGGGTCAAGAAGACCATGGCCAGAGTTGTTGGTCAACCTTCCATGATGGAAGAAGAAGAAGAGCTTGCTGCACCAGCACCAAAGGCACCAAAGCTTATGGGAGATGCTATTAGATCAGGGGCTGCAACATCTAAGCCCAAGGAAGCACCCAAAGCTGCCCCCAAGGCCAAGTCTGCACCAAAGAGGAATACCAGGAGTATTCCAGCTGCTGAGAAGAACAAGGCCCCAGTGCCTGAGGTTGCTGAGGAGGAAGATGAAGAAGGACAAGTTCTAAGGAAGCTCAAGCCTAAGATACCAGACCACAATGATGCCCATCCTGTGGCTGAGGACATGAACATCAGAAAAGACTCAGGGTTGAGGCTATGGAGGATGGCAGATGCATATGCCACAAGAAGAAGAACTACTGTTGATTATAGGTTCCATACAAAGGAACAACAGGACTTCTATGAGACAATCTTATTGGACAAGAAGCCCATTGTGTGTGATATGAGGTGGGTCGACTGGACCTACATGAAGGAAAATGAAGAGCACTATCCTGGAGTGCAAGACAGCTTTGTTGCTTGTGGAGTTGCAGACTTTGTTAGGCAAAAGCTCACAAACTGGAATGATGAACTTATCATGCAATTCTACTCCACATCACACTTCTATCTAGATGGGAGAATAGTTTGGATGTCTGAAGGTACAAGGTACCAGTCAACTGTTGAGGAGTGGGAAAAACTGATAAATGCCCCAAAGGAAAATGATGATGATCTGGATGTATATGCCAAAAAGAAAATGGGACACAATACCATGGCACATATGTACAAGGATATCCTAGACAAAGCCCTAGAGACTTTCTCTTTTGGATCAGTCCACTTTCTTCTGTTAGGGCTGCCTACAATCAATTGGATCCTAAGGCACACTCTATTGCCTAAGTCTGGTGACCACAACATGATCAGAGGGCATGCAATCAATATGTTGCATTTATTTGATGTGCCACAGAAATTCAAAGTCATGAGCCTTATAGTTGAAACCATTAAGAGGACTGCAGCAGATCAGAAGAGGAGTTGTGGATATGCCCCTCAGATTCAGGAGTTGATTAACTCAAAGATGGGAACTGGCAAATATCTATTGGATAGGGAACATTTTTCACTCTATCTAGACTTTGAAGACAATGAGGTTGTCATGAATGAGGATGATCCATCATCAGTTCAAGCTCAAGAGAAGAAGGAGAAGGCAAGGAAGGAGAAGGCTGCCAAGATGCCAACTCAAGAGGAGGCATCTGAGTATTTCTTGAAGAACAAGCAAGAGCAGCTTGGTTACTTGATAGCATCATCTCTGAGGATTGAGAAGGGATTGGCCACCCTCACTCAAAATCAGGAGAGCCTGGAGAGAATCATGGAACTCAAATTTCATGATCTTGATGTGAAGGTAACTGAGATTCAGACAGTTCTGGAGAAACTGCAGGATGACATGCAGGAGAGGAAGGGTAAGACTACCACTAATGTCTTTGCGAGAGTGCCTAGAGCTCAGAGGTCAGCTGATGTGCCAGTGCCAGACACTAGAGCAACATCATCTGCACCAGCTACAACTCCTACAGCTCCAGTGCAACCAGCTCCAGCATCAACTCCAGCACCCTCTACATCAACAGAAGCCTTCGTCCAAGGAGCCATCTCTACACCACCAACTGAAGATCAAGCCTGAGAGTCGATCTAGCACTATGCATTTTCTATGAACTTTGTTGGTAACTTGTTGCCAAAGGGGGAGAAAAATGTATAGATCATAGGCTTCGAGAGAGAGAGTGTGTTGCTTTTATTCTCTCTTGCTTTGGTGGTTCAAACTTGTTTGCTTTTGATTGCTTGAGATACTATGCTATTCTTGTGAGACATTGATGATCATGTGTTTGATCATAAGCTACACTTATGCATGTTTGATGATATTATCTTATCTATCTTATGTGATCATTCACTTTGCTTGGTGATGAGTGCATGTATTCAATACTTATCATTTTGAGCGCTCCACCAAGATGTATGTGACATGGAAGAGTAACCCATGAGCCTAATTCCTTGTGCATTTGCAGTCCAAAGCAAATTTTAAACTATGCACAAATTTAGGGGGAGCTCTTGCTTATCACATACTTCTCAAAGCGACGATGTTTTTAATCTTATTATCATTTGTCGAAGCTTTGATCTATATGTTGTCATCAATTACCAAAAAGGGGGAGATTGAAAGTGCAACTATCCCTAGGTGGTTTTGGTAATTCATAACAACATATAGCTCATTGAGCTAATGCTATTCCAAGACTATTATTTCAGGAAAGCTCAATGAATGGCATGGCATGGATGATGAAAGTGGATCCCTCAAAATACTAAGGACAAAGGATTGGCTCAAGCTCAAAAGCTCAAGACTCTTCATTTTATATTTTAGTGATCCAAGATCACATTGAGTCTATAGGAAAAGCCAATACTATCAAGGAGGGATGAGGTGTTGCTTAATGAGCCTCTTGCTTCATGTGCTTAGTGATATGCTCCAAAACCCTCAGCTACTTTCTCACATCCACAAATGACCTAAACCCAAAGCCAAAATCGGTCACACCGATTCTTCCAACCCGGCGCCACCGATTTCAAATGTCATAGCCACTGCCACAAACCCTAAGCAAATCGGTCCTACCGATAGGGATCTCGGTCTCACCGAGATGGGATTGTAATCTCTCTGTTTCCCTTCGTAACGTTTCGGTCTAACCGAAGTGAGCGATCGGTCCCACCGAGATTGCAATGTAAACTCTCTGTTTCCCTTTTGTAACATTTCGGTCTCACCGAAAAGAGCAAATCGGTCCCACCGAGTTTACCTGACCAACTCTCTGGAAAGCTTATTACCAAAATCGGTCTCACCGAGTTTGTGTAATCGGTCTTACCGAGATTACGTTATGCCCTAACCCTAACCGAATCGGTCTCACCGAGTTGCATGTCAGTCCCACCGAAAATCACTAACGGTCACTAGGTTTACTAAATCGGTCTGACCGAGTCTGTTGAATCGGTCCCACCGAGTTTGGTAAATTGTGTGTAACGGTTAGATTTTGTGTGGAGGCTATATATACCCCTCCACCTCCTCTTCATTCGTGGAGAGAGCCATCAGACTAAACCTACACTTCCAACTTACCATTTCTGAGAGAGAACCACCTACTCATGTGTTGAGGCCAAGATATTCCATTCCTACCATATGAATCTTGATCTCTAGCCTTCCCCAAGTTGCTTTCCACTCAAACCCTCTTTCCACCAGATCCAAATCCTATGAGAGAGAGTTGAGTGTTGGGGAGACTATCATTTGAAGCACAAGAGCAAGGAGTTCATCATCAACGCACCATTTGTTACTTCTTGGAGAGTGGTGTCTCCTAGATTGGCTAGGTGTCACTTGGGAGCCTCTGACAAGATTGTGGAGTTGAACCAAGGAGTTTGTAAGGTTAAGGAGATCGCCTACTTCATGAAGATCTACCGCTAGTGAGGCAAGTCCTTCGTGGGCGACGGCCATGGTGGGATAGACAAGGTTGCTTCTTCGTGGACCCTTCGTGGGTGGAGCCCTCTATGGACTCGCGCAACCGTTACCCTTCGTGGGTTGAAGTCTCCATCAACGTGGATGTACGATAGCACCACCTATCGGAACCACGCCAAAAACATCCATATCTCCAATTGCGTTTGAATCCTCCAAACCCTTCCCTTTACTTTCTTGCAAGTTGCATGCTTTAATTTCCGCTACCTATATACTCTTTGCATGCTTGCTTTAATTGTGTGATGATTGCTTGACTTGTCCTAAGATAGCTAAAATCTGCCAAACTCTAAAATTGGGAAAAGGTTAAGTTTTTAATTGGTAAAGTAGTCTAATCACCCCCCTCTAGACATATTTCAAGGTCCTACAACACCCGCGCGGGGACAGGCGCTATCAACGGCGCGACAGCGACATTCGTGTGCACGAGCACCAGCACGGGCACGCACGTCAGTGCACGCGCAGGCACATGCGCTGGCGGGTGCACGGGCACCGGCACGGGCGTGCGCGTCAGTGCACGCGCAGGCGCATGCACTGGCAGGTGCACGGGCGCGTGAAACTCGGGGGGGGGGGGAACCTCGTGGAACCCCATGGGATCAAGCTCGACGACAATGTGCGGCTCCCATCCCATCAATGACACGGGGATGGGCACTAGCGCAGTCGGGGCGACGGGAGCCAGAACGGGAGCGGGGACAGGTGCGACGTCTTCCCGCAAGGCCAGTTCAAGCTCATCCCAAAGCGCCTTATGTTCTTGAGACTCCGGCTGGGTGTCTTCCTCAGGAAACTGGAACACTAAGGGCAGACCATCGTGATGCGGCATGGCGTACGTTTAGGTCAGGCTAGTTGGAGGTAGACGACAGGAAAATCGGAGAGGAAGAGAGAAGATTGTAGCGATACCGGGTAGTGCAGGGTTGATTTTAAACTGCAGCGCCGGAGACATTAAAAGTGGGAGCAGTTGGGACGACGGTGGGCGGCAGAGCCTGGTCAAAGGGCTCGCCTCCCGGTGAGCCTGCATAGCGGTCTGCTCGCACGCCTCCCTGACAGCCGGCGCAGCAGTCTGCTCGCATGCCTCCCGTTGACTCACACGCTTGCTCGGACGGCACCTGCCGATGAGAAGCGGGGACTCGTGGCGGCACGTAAACGCCCATGGTTTCAATAGTGAAAGCATTCGCCTTAACGTGACAGGTCTTTGTTCCAAAATACCTTGGCTCTTCATTTGTGCAACTTGTCATAAGCAGCTTGTCTCAAATTGAACAAAAAACTTACGAAGTAATATTTGTGCCATATCATGTGACCATGCTCAGTTTCAAGAATTTATGCTCACTTTTGGATTTTCTGAAATTTAAGATCCAGGATTCGAAACAATATCATAACCTGCATCATGCAATAAATTTTCAAGCCGTACATATGTCTTGTTGTATTTCTTAAGAAAGGATTTGGTCAAACATTTTGCTTAGTTAGACTTCAGACAAGTTACATATGCAGAGTAAAAGGATAATCCCTCCGTACCAGTGCATTGCCTGATATATTAACTCAAGTACTAGGCACGACCAAACAGGCTCAATTTTGTGCTCATCTTGGTGTAGTCGTAGTAGTACTAGGCAATGCAGTTGACGGGTGACCTTGACGAGCGACGACCGAGGGAATTGAACCGTGCTCGGCATGGTAGGTAATGTTGTCTAGTTACTAAAGCATCCCTCCGTTGTTCATCGGTAGTCATTATGGACCGGGGACATGAGGGGAATTTCCTAGGGTTGGAATTCTGGCCACCAGATATTTCGACTTGAAACGCTGAGGCTCGACTGGTTGGGGTTGCCTAATGTGCGTACCACGCACGCCACCAAAGGACACGGGCCCGATTTTTATTTTTTTAATTTTTTTAGGATCAACATGAGCCAAGGTCTGGCTGGTACGCCGTTGGGTCCTACCATTCGAGAATACGAAAGGAACCTTTTAAATTGCCGAACAAATTTATGTGTATTACAATACCCGTATTTATCTTGCAAATACTAATCTCAACGTGATAATTGATTTATGACGAGTTGTTGAATTAGAGTGAGTTTGTGATATAGTGATCTCAACGTGGATTTCACATTTCATGGTATCCCTAGTAAGTTTTCCAATGCAAATTGAAATTTAAAAGATGAACAATATGGAGGTGAGAAAACTTTGTATGTATCAAGCATATGACCAAACACACACACACACACACACAAACACACATGCACGAACACAACAACAATCCAATAAGTATAGTGCATCTATTTTTCTAGACCATGCATGTATGGCACGAATTCAAAAATACTCCTTCTATTCCTAAATATTAGTCTTTTAGAGAGTTCAACAAGTGACTACATATGGAGCAAAATGAGTGAATCTAGACTCTAAAATATGTCTATATACATCCGTATGTGCCAGTCCATTTGAAACCTCTAAAAAGACTAATATTTAGGAACGAAGGGAGTAAAATGTAAGACATCCATGGTCCTCAGTTCAATATTTAAAATGAACATGAAACTGAAACATGAATATTAAGTCTAGTACTAAAGTACATGCAAATGTTGTGTTTAGGCGGAGCTATGATTGTCGGGGGTCAACCCCTTGACCTTAGATAAAATTGTGGAGCTCTGTTTAGGGTTGTTTAGATTATATTTGTCCCCACCCTCCCAACCACCAATTGGTTATGCACCCCCACCCCTCCTCCCCGGGAGAATATCATGTGCTCCCATACCTTAGATGCTATATGCCAATACGAGTTGCTTGGAGCTTGTAGATCTGAGATATCGCAGCTCACATGATGTATCTTAATATTTTTGCAGGAAACCTTGATGAGTTTGAGAATTGCACACAATTTATACAAAAACTACTCAGATGCCCTTTGATCCCATATCCAACGACCTCGAAGCTCGTATCACCGTAGCATCTAAGATGAAGGAGGACATCATATTCTCCTGTATGTAAGAATATCATGTGCTACCACACCTTAGATGCTTTGGTGATACAAGCTCTTCGGAGGCGTTGGATTTGTGACCCAACACCTCCTCGGTGGTTCGAATGGTTTTTTGCAGAAAAGCCCCAAAAGAGTTCGGCCACTGCTTACAAGCACAAAGACTGCTCAGATGCCATTGGATCTTAGATCAAACGAACTCCAAGCTCGTATCACCATAGCATCCAAGCTACGATAGCACTTTATGTTTTCTCGCACGGGAGAGTATGAGGTGCTTCCTGCACCGTAGATTCTATGGTGATACGAGTTCACTGAGATCTAACGGCCCATACTAGGAGGTTTGAATGTTTTTGCAATATACGGCTGATAGAGTTTGGGAAATGCGCAAAAAGTACAAGTATTACGCATGCGCCATCTGATCACTGATCATACGACCTAGATGCTCATATCACCGTAGCGGGTAATTAAGCTACGGGGAGCACCTAATATGAGCACCAGGGAGCCGTTGGATCGAAGATGCAGCGGCACACACGAGAGTTTGGAAATTTGCGCATAATTACAAAGACTACTCCCAAGCCATTGGATCTCACTTCCAACGTTGTAAAAACTCGTATCACCATAGTATCTAAGCTGCGGGGTGGATGTGATATTCTATGCCGCTATCATTTTTGTTCGTAAACTTGCAAAATACGTGTAACTCGTGCCTTTACTTGTCTAACCGCACAAAGTGTTTGTTCAAAAAAACCATCCTACACTGAAACATAGGAACAACACATGGGGGTCCCACTTGTCATTAATCAAATTTGGACCTAAAACTAACAAATCTGAAAGACGAGATTCGAACTGGCAACCTGGACTACAAAGCGTAAGTCGATAGCCTGAAAAAACAAATAGTTGTTGGCTTTGTCCCATAACTTGATTTTATACAGTACTTGCGTTGAGTAGAGTAGAGGGAGTGCCTCGTCAACACGTGCATGACCGTTGTCTCACTTACTGGTGGGTCCCAGGTCTGCGATCTCAATCTCTCTTCTCTCCATCGTCTAACCTTTGCACGGGCACACACGAAGAGCGGCGCTAGCTTGCCGTGGTGTTATTAGTTATTACAACTAAAAAAAGCTTGGAAAATAGAAGAATCGCCTAGAACAAGAGAAGTTGTGGCTGGTCGAGACGGAGCTAACCACATCTATCCTCCGTGCCACGTTTGCATGATGAAGCTATGTGGCTAGTGGGGTGTTTTCGACCGACTGGCTGGGTCCCGAGGTCGAACCATAGGTACTACGTCTGATACAGTATATTTTTACACGCGCATTTTTCCTCCATGCCGAGACATGGCACACCCTACTGTGCGGTTTCGGGGTCCTCCCGGGTGGTGCACGCATATATTCTTCCTGACGTGGGACGCCCTACCGCGCGTTTTCTGGGTCCTCCTCGGTCCTGGCGCTGAAGCAAGTAAATGAGTCATCAAATCACGAAAGACCACCTTTCCCGCCGAGTACATCAGTGAAGCACGGTGGCTAGCTAGTTGGGCTAGTTCGACCGATTAGCTAGGCCGCCGCCACATTTCTTTTTTCACCCCTTTTTTTATCTACTTGCTGGCTGGTAAATTTAAATATCCACCGCGGCGTTGCTCTGGTGTTTGGGTTGTTTGGGTGCGGTAGGATTTTTAATTTTTTGATTGACGGGAGCATGCGCGGCAGGATTTTTAATTTTTTGATTGACGGGAGCAGGCGCGACAGCAATTAGTCACGATGACTCCGCCTGTAAAACCCATTGCTCCATGATGTGAGAAGTCATCGACTGGTGTTTTACCGTGGTGAAAACCAAAAGATTCCCCGCTCCTCGGCTGGCTCCCTCCGCCTTCCCGTAGATTGCATTGCCTTTCAGCCGTTTCGCCCCCTTTGCTTCCTCTCCCCATTGCTTCTACCTGGTGCCATGGCAGCGCAGCAGATCATGGAGTCCGAGGTGAGGCGCCTGGCACAGGAGCTCTATGCCAAGGATGCGGAGCTTAGGGCCAAGGACGTGGAGCTCCGTGAGCTCAAGGAGGAGACAGGAGAGGAGTGCCATGCTCCTCCGTTATGTGTGGGAGTTCATGGAGCTTCAAAAGCGGCAGGCGTCCACCACAAAGATGCTCGAGGCGTCGGCAGCGTTGCTACAGAAAGCGGGAGATACGATAGGCCGTTAGGGGAGCTGGCTGGAGCGTGAGCGGGCCGATCGTGACGAGGTCCAGGATCGCCTTAGCCACTTGGTGAACCAAGTTGCCACGCACGTGTTGCGCCTGCGTGATGCCTACTGTCATGCCAGCGCGACGATGCTGGCCATCGGGCTAAACCCGTTCGACCATCCGGTCGACTTCAACGAGCTGCGGCTTCCTAACCTGGTCTCCTTAACCTATATCTCTGAGGAGCTGAGCCATCTCCGCGCGATGGTGGGGGTTGAGACGGACAAGGAGGGGTTGCGGGCTGCCATCGCCGTTGCCGGGCGAATCCTTTCAGGGCTCCATCACCGGAATCCATTCGTGCCATTGGATGCCGTCTTTAACAAGCTGGCTCCCGTCGACCGGGAGCGGGCTCTGCGAGCGATTGCACCCTGCATCACCAATGTTGTGCGCCTCGAGAAGCAGAGGGACTTCGGTGGTTTAGGCGCCCTCTGCATGGGCATGTCCATGTCTCGGTGCAACATGACCGTTGGATCAAACTCAGACGGTGCAGATCAGTCACTGTAGCACAAAGCGTGTAGGTGTGTTTGGTTGCATTCTCATCTCAATATAGTTGTTTCCTCTTTGTGTATTTTTGTCAACCTACTAGTGTGGACTCATGCACCCTTCATGCACCCTACCAAACACCCAAAAGTGGGTCGAGAAGGGAACTTTTGCTCCCAGCCCGTGCACCCTTCATACACCCTGCCTAGCACTATTCATGCTTCATATGGTTCATGTTTCATGGAGTACTGTAGCACTGTACTCTCCATGCGTTGTGGACCTAGTTCTGTTAACATTGATCTCACCGTTCATTCTCGACCGGACAGTCGAAAAAGCGGTACTATGTTACATATAGGAGTAGTTGACATGCGCACAACATCATTTGTTATCGTCATATCTTACTACACTAGCAACAAGATTGTGTAGTACTGACGTATGAACCACTGCACATGCCTAGTAGTAGGAGCACTGTGTATGTTCAAGTGGCTGTCGTGTTTCGCACTCCTCCGTCGTAAGAGTGGAAATGCTTCCTGTAATCATTTTTCTTCTTCAGGAAAACAGTGGACACGCTCTACCATGCGGATCCTCCTCCAGTCATGCACTAAATTACTCACTTTCACCGACGTGTGGGACAGCCAGCACCTGGGTCCACCAGCCATGCACTAAATTACTCCGTAGTAGAGTGATGGTAGACTACCCCGATCGAACCGCCGCAGTAATGCCCAATGAGCCGCCAAATCACAAAACCCCGTCCTTTCTAGCAGTAAGTTGGACGGATGAAGCAACCATCATTTCACTCTTCTCTCTCAGCTTCCTCTCTTGAAGAAAACCCCCACTCGCTTCGCTTCTCCCTCATCTCGTTCCTCCTTTCACTCTTCTCTCTCAGCTTCCTCTCTTGGATGGACGCTGGAGCACCGGCCAACGTGATGTCTATGGCTGTGGCGAAAACCGTCGAGGCTCATGGTACGAAGAAGCGCAAGCACCCCGCCGAGACTACTGCAGACAAGCTCAAAGCCATCGCTCTATCCAAGCCCCCCTCTTCGGGATCCCTCATTAAGCAAGTCCAGGTAATGTCTCTTGTTGACGATCTTTTTCTCGATCTTGATCGTGTTTTTTCATCTAACATGCTGTACTAGTACTGGTAGTACAACTTTCTGGGTGATCTTGCATGTGATTTTGGTGTGCCAAATGACGGTTCTAAATTCCTCTTTTGACCAAAACATGCGAGAGATTGACACTAATTTTGTATAGATTACTTTCAACTACTCCCTCGGTCCCAAATTTCTTGTCTTAGATTTATCTAGATACGGATGTATCTAATACTAAAATGTGACTTGATACATACGTATCTAGACAAATCTAAGACAAGAATTTTGGGATGGAGGGAGTACTTTATGAACATCAATGCTACCTTTGAAGAG
The DNA here is from genome assembly GCF_018294505.1 of Triticum aestivum. Taxonomy (NCBI): domain Eukaryota; kingdom Viridiplantae; phylum Streptophyta; class Magnoliopsida; order Poales; family Poaceae; genus Triticum; species Triticum aestivum. The sequence continues at coordinate 438,027,189 of NC_057804.1, read as the reverse complement.
GGTATATTTGCCTCAGTAACTTGTGTTATGGATATTACAAGTAATCCCTCTGCTCTCATGCCTTTGAAGACATGTTCTAATGTCTTTGTTCACTCATTTCTGTGCGTATATGTAGTCATATATTGCTTATAATATTGAAATTCATCTTATATTTCTGAATGGAGGTAGTAATAAAATATGGTTTCTGTTTGAATTAGAACTAGGTCCGCAGTGGAGATGAAGTTCTCAAAGTCATGCCGTGTGAACTGGAAGACCTGATGATGAGTTCTACTGCTGAACTATCTAGCTGCTGTGTCCTTGTCGCCACGTGTCCTGAACTAGTGTTTTCCTGTAGCTTTGTTGTCAGGCGTGTTCTCGAGGCTGTACTTGACCACACCAATTTCCTGGTTGTGCCTTCAATTACGAAGGGTGTGGTTCTTGTAAAGCTTCCCAACAAATCTGATGCGGCCTGTCTTCATCATCATGTTTATTAGTGGAAAGACCACTCTGTTAGATTCTCCAAGGTTGACAAGATGGTGGTGGTGCATGTAGACATCTCACATGAAGTCCATGGCCTAGTCAGTTATGCGGGGTTCATCCCGTAGGTCGGTGGCAAGAAATAGTCTGTAGAGTTTAGTTAGTGCAACTTTGCTTGTCTGTAGTAAGTACTATTGTTCAGTACTTGATTTGTGTTTGTGAACCATGTATTGTTTATTAGTACTACCGCTTTTGGTGTGTGGTCGGCCCTGAGGACGGTCTATGTTAATGTCTGTCCACTCAATTCAGTCTGTATATTTTGAAGTATCCAGGTCATATTTTTTGTGAGGACGGTTTATCAATTATGGTTACACTCCAATATCTGTATGCATTGCAGGGTTTATCACACCCACCAGGATTTCCAGTCCCATGGATGTTCGGTCCATACGATTTGTCACGACCTTTGGACTATCCTGCTTGTGGGAGTAGGCAGGGCCCCTGCATGCCATGCGTAGTTGGACGATCAATCTTCTGTTTAGTACTTCAACATAGTGATTTCCTGGTAAGGATTCACTCGTGTCACATCAAGTAAATCTTATTGATTTACTGTCTAAATCTTATTGATTTAATCTCATGTTTTCTTTCTTTTCCTGCAATTTTACGATGCAGGTTTTGCCATGTGACATTCATCACAGAATAAACCGTTTGGTTTGCTCTATGATGGCTATTTTTGCAGGTTTCACTTCTTATGTCGTGTCAGTAACAAAGGCACTGTCCATCACTTATATTACTGGAAATAATTGGATCAGTCTGTTATCTGAGTACAAGCTGAATCCCTATGATGAACTGCAGTTTGGTTTAACAAAAACGCCACAATTAGTCCTTCTCGCGTTTAAAAGAAATGAAGAAAAAAACTGGATCACGGTCACGGATCCTAGTCAAGTTACAAAGCTGATCATAGCAGACTAGACACGATCGCCGCTGTCTCGCACATCGGTACCACCTTCAGCAACGGATCGAGCACCGGTAGTTGCTCTAGCACTGACAGCGGCAGCAACTCAGTCTGATCCAGCTGAGGATTGGGCACCGACCGCATCAGCGGATCAGTCTGATCTACCGGAGGATCGGGCATCGACACCGGCACCTGCTCCGACACCGGCACCAACTCTACAAGGAGCACCATCTCCGGCAGTAGCACCGGCTTCTGCACCTACACCAACACTTGCAGTTGCATCTTCTCCGGCCCGTGCAGTTGCACCGACAACAGACTGGGCTACAGTGCACACTTCATATACCAAAGTCCTTACAAAAACCGACTTGTCCACCTTGTTGGTAAGCATTGGCCGCCCAAGTGCTTCATTCTTTTTTCTTTCCATGTTGTTTCACATGATTCATTGTGTTGATCTAACTGTTTGGGTATGTCTTCTTGTTTGCAAACATGTAATTCCTAGAGCAACGAGGGAGTCGTTCAACAATCTGGGCGACCGCGACCGAGTTTCTCTTACCATGCGCAGCCTTGGTGTGAATGAACCTGCTCAATATACCGTAAGTACAAAGGATGGTCGCATGATGATTGATGCTAAAGGATGGTCAAGGTTCAAATCTAAATCATATCTTGCGGTAGGGGATGATGTCAAAATCAAACTTTCTCGGCAAGGAGAGCTGGTCCAAATCAACTTTAAAATTCTTCAGTAGCAGCACGCAACTGCCGAACTGATATATCCTCCGAGAGATTTTGATGTAATAATCTGGCATGGTGAAACAAGTGTCCTGTGTGTATAAGTAGTACGACAATATTATTTATCACATGGTATATCGCTGATAGAATTGCAACTCTGATTGCTGGTTAGGAACTATCGTTCGATTTCATTCTAATAGCTGCCATGCTTTATTCAATTTTGTGTATTCACCTTGCGACAGCTGTAAGTGCATCTAGTGCCACCCCTAGTTTGGTTTTGGAGTATTGACGACAAACGTGGTTGAGGGACTAATGTGTTTGTGAGAATTGCAGGATAACACAGGTAGTAGTCCCTCCTTGATTCGGTTTACCTACCAGTGATGACCCCTAAAAATGTATGAAGACATTGAAGATAATGGTGGTACGTGAAGATATTCACATTGAAGACTATGACAGAAGAAGACATTGAGTGAAGACTATGGAGCGCGAAGACTTAGTAGTTTCGTTGTTTCCTTTCTTCTTTGTTGAGTCATATGAACCATCGCACTGTTAAGTGGGGTCCACGTGAACAAAGTCAGAGTGACTGATGTGATGCTCAACCAAATTCCTATGTCTTCGAGCAAAGACAATGAGAGCAAATCTTATCAAGAGTAGGATAAGTCAGCTTTACTTGTAGCCCAAGTCAAGCTATCGCGTGTGTTTGAAATCTGACTGTTGTGACACGTGTCAGTTCCTTAGTGACCCAGGGTGATTTTGGACAAATCAGGGCAGGTTGCTAGTGGCTATAAATAGCCCACCCCCTACACCATAAATTGGTGGCTGCTCAGAGTTAGTGCACGGCTTTTGTCGTTGAGAGAAACCCACCTCCGAAGAGTTTGAGAGAGAAATCCTTGTGAGGATAAAGCCCAAAACACCCAGAGCCCAAAGAGTGTTTGGCATCACTGAAGTCTTTCTATCTGAGTGACTTGAAGACTTGTTACACTTGAGGACTATGAATCCTCCAGCCTGTTAGGCATCGCGTTCTGAGCATCCAAGTGTAATTGTGGATTGCCGGTGAACAAAGTTTGTGAAGGTTTGGAAGTCTACCTTGAAGACTTACCAGAGTGATTGGGCGAGGACTGTGTGTCCTTAGCTCAAGGGGAATAAGGTGAAGACACGGTTTTCTGAGTTCAATCTCAGCCTCCCTAACCAGACGTATAGTTGTCACAACAACTGGAACTGGTCAAACAAATCCTTGTCTTCACAACGTGCTTGTTCTATCTCTTACTCTCCTTACTTGTAGTTCGTCTTTGTGAAGTCATTGCCTGATTGCTATGCCTGTTTGACTTCACTGTGTGACTACTTGTTCTGATTGGCTTCGCACTATCTTCCATCCTGATCCTACTACCTAGCTGCTATATGTCATCATGGTTTAGCTTCATACTTGTCTGACTATGGTTTGCCTAGTGTAGTTCATCTTCCGCTGCATGTTTATAGGTCCTGATTTCGTGTTTGTCTTTGAAACTTTCATGTTTTGAAGACTTCCATAAAAATTGCCTATTCACCCCCCTCTAGTCGATAACTAGCACTTTCAATTGGTATCAGAGCAAGGTGCTCCCTTGTTCTGTGTGATTCGGTTTAACCACCTGGAGTTTGGCTATGTCGACTACAGGGATAATCAAAGTCTCCGCTACGTGCCCTGTCTTCGATGGCACTGAATATCCCTACTGGAAGAATAAGATGCGTATGCATCTTGAAGCCATTGACGTCGATCTATGGTATGTCGTCAAAAATGGCATTCCCAAGACTGGTGAAGGTGTCTCCCCTACTGATGTCAAGAAGTTCATTCAACTCGATTCTACTGTGAAGAACATCATCTGTGGTCATCTGACCAAAGGGCAGTACGGCCGTGTGAGTGCTTTCAAAACTTCGAAGCTAGTCTGGGACTGGCTCTCCAAGGTCAATGAAGGTATTTCAACTTAGAGAGATCAAAGAATCAGTGTCCTATGCAACGTCTTCAACCGATTCAAGAGAAATGACAATGAAAATGTTCAGGTCACGTTTGATTGTCTCACTGACATCACAAACGAGCTTCCGGCTCTCGGCGCCACTGAGATCACCAAGCATGAAATCGTCAAGACGCTTCTGAGATCTCTTGATAGATCATTTGACACTCTAGCTCTCATGATTCAAGAACGCCCTAACTTCAAGACACTCGATCCATCTGACATACTCGATAGGCTCAACACACATGAGTTCTAGCTATCTGAGAAAAGAGATATCTATGGTCCCAACTATGGCCGAACTCGTGCTTTGAAGGCAAAGGCTGTTTCCTCGTATGAAGAAGAATCTGACTGCAGTTTTGGTGAAGCTGAAGACCTTGGAAAGGAGCTCGCTATGCTTGTGAAGAAGTTCCAGAAGTTCACTAAGAAGAAAGGCTTCAAAAAGTCTTCACGATCCAGCTCAAGAAATGATGAAGCTTCTTCCCAAGACCACAAGAAGAGAACCTGTCACAAGTGCAAGAAACCTGGCCACTACATCTTTGAGTGTCCACAGTGGGACAATGAGAAGAAAAAGAAGAAGAGCAAGGAATATGATTCTGATGACAAGAAGAAGAAGAAATACTCAAAATCTTCTTCCAAGTCCTCTTCCAAGTCTTCATCACACAAGAAAAGCTTTTCCTACGATTATCTTCAAAGGAAGCAGGAACTTGAGAAATTGAGATCGGATCATGAAGATCTTCAAAAGGAGAACGAGTCACTCCACGCTCAACAGATCAGTCCCGCTCTGGAAGGATTTGAACCTCCATGTTTAAAATGCATTGAGCGTGATAATGCTGTTTCTGTTGCTGGATGTTCTACTGCTCCTGTTGCAATATCTTCAACTGCTGATGTGGTAACTAACCCCTCTATTGAGGATACCACTACTATTGCTGATGAGAATGCCAGGTTGAAGACACTGATTGAGACAGGGATGTACAAAAGCCTCAAAGGGCATCAGACATTATGTGATGTCCTCAAAAAGCATATTCTGAACCGAAACCCTAGAAAAGAGGGTATTGGGTTCGAGAGGAAAATGAATGTTGACGGGTCGTATTGGAAGCCTGAGTAGTACCCCAAAACCACATGGGTTGCTGCAAAGGAACCTTCAGTAGATCCATCCACCCTATCTGGTTTCAGTTGTGCTAACCCTACTATCATTGATGAATCCTTTGATGCAAACTATAAACTATTTAAGAATCAGAATGGTGACGTGTTTGCCAGGTATATTGGTACTAATTGCAGGAATGGACCACCTATGAAGAAGATCTGGGTACCTAAGCAGTGTATCGAGAACCTTCCTGTGAATGTCATCATGACACCACCAAGGAAGAAGACAAACCCCAGACCTATGGCTTCATATGGCCCAAAGGCTTCATACAGATACAGGACTCACCTGAGTCACCCTAACGCCAATCTTTTGCAGGGAAACCATACTCAGACTTATGAATATGAGCGTGTGTCTTCAAATCGCTATGTTCATAGAACTAAGAACTTCTCTGCTAATTCATATGAGTATCATGCTTCTCCTACAAGGCTATTTGCCCGGGCTCCAAAGCCAAAATTCTCAGATGATGCACTTAGACTCATTGCTTCTAATCCACCCCTGAAGATGTGGGTGGTTAAGAAGAATTAATCTTATTTTGCAGAGAATGGTCTCCAGCCTGTAATCAAGGCGTCCGATGCTATTGTTGGGGACCTAAAACACGTTAAGGGACGCATGATAAAATAGTCATACTATGTATTTCACATCTGAATCGCTTGCCAGTCATACTATAAGTCCTAACCTGGATCTGAGCTTTGATAATCCTATTTGTGCTTCAAATACTTATGCTTCACAACACTCTTTGTGAAGCCTATCCTCCTAACTGCACTGTAGGGTACTATACCTCGTGGTACAGAATGGATTATGGACAGCGGATGCACCAACCACATGACTAGTGATCGAAGTCTTCTCATGGACTTAACCTTACGTCCATGTGATAAAAGTCACATCACATTCGCTGACACTGGTAAAAGCAAGGTATTGGGCCTAGGTAGAGTTGCAATCTCAAGGGATCAACACATGGACAAAGTAATGCTTGTTGAATCCCTTGGTTTCAACTTAATGTTTGTCTCAATGCTTTGTGACTTAAACATGATTGTGCTGTTTGGAAAATATCGTTGCCTTGTACTAATGGAATCTGACAAGTCTCTAGTCTTCGAAGGGTACAGGAAAGATGATCTGTACATGGTAGATTCCTCAGCAGGACCACAGATGGCCGTATGTCTTCTCGCCAAGTCTTTAGAGTGTTGGCTCTGGCATCGGAGGCTAGGGCATGCTAGCATGAGGAACCTACACACTCTCGCCAAGAAGAAGCACGTCATGGCATCGAAGACTTCAAGTTCAAGAAAGATCATCTATGTGGTGCTTGTGAAGCTGGGAAGATGACATGGGCCAAGCATCCCTCGAAGACAATCATGACTACATCTCGACCTTTTGAGTTGCTCCACATGGACCTGTTTGGTCCCACTCACTACTCTACTCTCACTGCTACTGCTTGTCTCTATGGTTTTGTTATTATTGATGATTACTCAAGATACACTTGGGTGCACATAATTCTCTTCAAGACTGAAGTGCAGGATGTCTTCAGACGCTTCGCCAACCGCGCCATGAAAAACTATGGCGTCAAGATCAAGCACATTAGGAGTGACAACGGCACAAAATTCAAGAACACATGCCTCAACCTCTATCTTGACACCTTAGGCATCACTCATGAGTTTTCTGCTCCCTATACACCTCAGCAGAATGGCATCGTGGAGCGCAAGAACAGAACCCTTATTGAGATGGCTCAAATGATGCTTGACGAATACAAGACTCCAAGAAAATTTTGGCTTGAAGATTGATACTACATGTCATGTCATCAACCGTGTTTATCTTCACAAGCTTATGAAGAAAACATCCTATGAGCTCCTAACTGGTAAGAAGCCAAACGTAAGCTACTTCAGAGTATTTGGTGCTAGGTGCTGGATCAAGGATCCACATCACACTTCAAAATTTGCACCAAAAGCACATGAAGGTTTTATGCTTGGTTATGGAAAGGACTCGCAGTCCTACAGAGTCTTCAACCTCTTTCACTATAAAGTGGTTGAAATTATGGATGTGCGGTTCGATGAAACTAATGGCTCGCAAAGAGAGCACCTGCCAAATGTGCTAGATGAAGTACCTGCCAGTGAATCAATCAAGCTAATGGGAATAGGAGAGATCATACCATCAGATGCCTAGACTGAAGAGGAACTCATTATTTCTGCATTTGATCAACCTGAATACATTGCTCAGCCTGAAGACAATCCTCCAAATGATGACAATGTTCAGCCGGAGCAAAATCTTCGTCCAGTTCATCCTCGTGTTGCAAATGAAGTACAGATTGAGAAGATAATCGATAGCATCAATGCACCTGGTCCACTCACTCGTTCAAGAGCAAAACAGCTAGCAAATTTCTGTGGGCACTTTGCATTTGTCTCAATATCTGAACCCAAGAAAGTTGCTGAAGCCTTCATGGAACCTGAATGGATTCAAGCTATGCAAGAAGAGCTTCAACAGTTTGAGCTGAACAATGTATGGGAATTAGTCAAGAATCCTGATCCTCGCAAGCACAACATAATAGGCACAAAATGGATATATCGCAACAAACAATACGAGCATGGTCAAGTAGTCAGAAACAAAGCACGACTCTTTGCTCAAGGATACACACAAGTTGAAGGAATTGACTTCAATGAAACATTTGCTCCAGTGGCAAGGCTCGAAGCCATTCGCATACTGCTAGCCTACGCAAATCATCATAACATCCTTCTGTATCAAATGGATGTGAAGAGTGCCTTTCTCAATGGAAAGATTGAAGAATAAGTATATGTTGCACAACCACCTGGCTTTGAAGACCCAAAACATCCTGATATGGTATACAAGCTCAATAAGGCACTATATGGCCTCAAACAAGCCCCTCGTGCTTGGTATGACACACTCAAAGACTTCCTGAAGAGCAAAGGCTTCAAACCTAGTTCTCTAGATCCCACTCTCTTCACGAAGACATATGATGGTGAACTGTTTGTGTGCCAAATCTATGTGGATGACATTATCTTTGGTTGCACCAACAAGAAATACAGTGACGAATTTGCTCACATGATGCAAGAACAATATCAAATGTCCATGATGGGAGAGCTGAAGTTCTTTCTCGGTCTTCAAATCCGTCAGCAACGCAACGGCATCTTCATATCTCAAGAAAAATATCTCAAAGATTGCCTGAAGAAGTTTGGAATGCAAGACTGCAAAGGATACACGACGACAATGCTAACCAAAAGTCATCTAAGCCCCGACGTCAATGGTAAAGATTTCGATCAACAGGTATACCGCTCCATGATTGGTTCTTTACTTTACTTATGTGCATCTAGGCCAGATATCATGCTTAGTGTTTGCATGTGTTCCCGATTCCAAGCGGCACCAAAGGAGTCGCATCACTTAGCTATGAAGCGAATTCTTCGATATTTGGCTTACACCCCAACACTAGGATTATGGTACCCAAAGGGCTCAGAGTTTGATCTGGTTGGTTTTTCGGATGCTGATTATGCTGGTGACAAGGTGGATCACAAGTCCACATCAGGCACATGTCACTTTCTGGGTCGATCTCTTGTCTATTGGTCTTCAAAAAGTAGAACTGTGTATCACTCTCAACTGCTGAATCTGAATACATTGCTGCTGGATCTTGCTGCGCTCAGCTTCTGTGGATGAAGCAAACTCTTAAGGACTATGGCATTCATCTGAAGCATGTGCCACTCTACTGCGATAATGAAAGTGCTATCAAGATTGCCAATAACCCAGTTTAGCACTCGAAGACAAAGCACATTGAGATTCGTCATCACTTCCTTAGAGATCATGTTATGAAAGAAGATATTGATATCATTCACGTCAAAACAGAAGATTAGTTGGCTGATATCTTCACTAAGCCCTTGGATGAGAAAAGGTTTTGGAAGTTGCGGTGTGAGCTAAATATCTTGGAATCCTCGAATGTCCTGTGATTAGGCACACATCCTAACACTTATGCAGGTTGATGACTTGGATGTGCAACACACAAAGTAATGTATATCTTCAATCAATGAAGACATACACTCTAAGTGTGAATACATTAACATGGAAATTGACTTCAGAGTGCCACAATAATTGTGCGCCATGTCTGGGTCTAATACTTCCTATACGGTGGGTAACGCCACCACCAAACTCTTATGAAGTGTTTCCTCATGGTGTCATATTTGCAAAGTCTTTGCAATGATTTAACTTCAACATTAATTTGACTTCATGGTTACTGATTTGTCTTTACACTGTTATATATATATATATATATATATATATATATATATATATATATATATATATATATACTGTATTCTATCCTCTACAGCATTCACTTATGGCTATGTGTTCTTGTTTGAATCTTTTGAACTAAGTGAATGTGATCGGACCCTAATCCCTCTATGCTTTCTATCTCAAGCTCTATCTATCCAAATCATATGCATTCTGTTGAAACTGTCGAATGTCTTCTCTGCGTCCTTGTCAGCAGAAGATACAGAGACAAACATTTATATATAGCTTTAATGACATATCCTTTTTGCCTGAACCCGGAGAATTCGGAATGACCACCCCGACAATCCAGGTGTGCGTGAGACGTGGAACAAGTTTCAATAAGTTGCATGTTTGCCATGTGTCCATCAGATGTGAACTACCAGGGGCACCTGCGTAATTGCGTTGTGCTATCTCTATCCTTATAAATGCCTGTCCCATCTTGGTCAAAATCCTTCTTCCTCCTTATCCATCTCCCGCAAACCCTAGCACCTATGATAGCTCTCGACGACGTCGACGATGAAGCGCTTAGCTATCGCGACCTCCTCGACGCCGGCTGCGGACCTCGTCTTCTCCGCCGTCGCCGTAGGTGTCTTCTGTCGCCAAGTTAGGGCATGGGAGATCGAACTGCCCGGCATCCATCTTCGATCCGTCTAGCAGTTCATCGTGTGGTAATAAAAGTTTACTTTTTACCGTCTTTTTGATCCGATAGATTCATCCCTTCCTACCAAAAGTGGTTTCTAGATCTTCGAACATGGATCTATCTCTTTCTGCATCTCATATTCTGCCTAGTATATTCACTTATGCTTCTTGACAAGTTAGATTCCTCACTTGTACTTATTCTTGGATTTGTACAACTCTGGAACCAACTCTCATCATATAAGTGAATGTCTTCGCGTTATGAGGTCAATGTCTTCAAACTGATTTATCTTCAAAATCTTCTGAGAATGCATATGACCTCGTCCCCTTCCCTCGCACCTTTAATGCTGTCACAGGTACATGTCCATGGGAGAATCCCTTGGTTCTCATAGTCTGCATTCGTTTGCAGAGTTCTTGCAAAGTCACATCAACTCACCTGAAGCTAGTTCCTGTCAGTCCAGCCGTTTGAAGCCTTTGAAAGTACTGAAGCCTTTCAGTTTACACTTCATGGCAACTGGAAAATCAGCGAGAAAGGGAGGCAGACAGCATCGTGGTGACACCTCCAAGGATTTACCACCAGATTTGCATGAGATGTACAAAACTGATCCAGAGGAAACCTATACTGAACGCAAGAATCGAATCCAATGGATTCGAAGATATTGGGCAGAAGAGTGGTTCATATACCGCTTCATCACCAAGGAATATGCAGAGAAGAATGCCATCAAGGCACCCTGGAATGATATTCTGTACAGAAATCTTCCACCCAGGAATCAGGCTGAAGCTATTGAGCAAGGCTTCTATCCTTGCATGGTGCGCGGACCACAGCCTGAGAATGCTGATCCGTCCTCACTAGGTGTCGTGAAGATAGTTTGTTCAAGTGCAATTACCAGTTTGCCAAAAACTCTGCTGCTGCGAACAAGAAGGATCTGGGTCTTGACTTCAAACTTGGTCCCTCCGCACCTCGGGTGATGGCACCCGTGAAGCCAATGAAAACATGATTGGCCCCTTCTACAATCTTGCTGGCCTCATCACTCACATTACTGTTCGTGGTGCCAAGGTGGATCATTCTGATGATGATGATGCTGACACTGACGAAGCTCCACCTCCTCCTCCAAAGCCTAAGAAGCAAAAGAAGTCCAAAGCTTCAAAATCATCTGCTGCTCCAAAAGCTTCAAGAGTGAAGCCATTGGCAACTGCCCCTTCTGCTCCAAGCAATGACTCTGAAGATCTCTCTCATATCTCCAAGAGGCATGAGAAGCCTCAGAAGGCACCCGTTCAGAAACTGAGTCAAGCACTGATGCCTGCTGCCATTCTGAGGAATGTGTCTGAACCCATTGACATGTCTTCTGATGAAGAATTTGGTGAAGATGCTCTGGAACAGCTGATCAAGAGCAAGCAAGAGGCAGAGATCTTCAACGATCTGCCCCTCTTTGATGTCAACATTCTGAAGAACTTCATTGATGAGTGGTTTGATAATTAGGAGGTCAGCTTTGATGACCTTCAGCTTCCCATTGGCGTCAGCGTCGCTTTTCAAGGCGCCATAGCTCCTGAACTCGCTCTGGCTCAGCGCATCATTGAACTGAAGCGAAAGATCGACTTCAAGAAGGAACAGTTCAAGAAGCATGTCGCCAGGCTGAATGTGGCTAATGTGCAAAAGTTCAAGGTGATGCTCAATGACCTCAAGGAGTCGTTTCGAAAGAGACGTGAGGAAGCCAAAGGCTCAAGAGAGCGCATGAAAGCACTCGCTGACAAATGCGTTCAAGCCTACAATGAAGCTGAAAAGCGCAAGGCACTTGGCCGCCCTGGCATTGACCCCTCAATGGCTGCCAAGAAAAAGAAGTCATTTGAAGCCCAAACTGAGGAACCACGGTAGGAAGAACCACGCATTGTCTTCCCTGCCAGCATGCGCGGCTTGAAGCCCAAGGCTCCTTCAATGGCTTCTGAACAGAAGAAAACCAAGGCAGCTGAAGCCGAAGCCAGGAAGCGGAAAACCAAGGGCACCACTAATGAAGAACCACCCTCTAAGAAGAGAAAAACCAAGAGAAGAGAACGGGCTGCTCCTACAGAGCCCCTTGTTGTCGAACCCCTTACCTTTGTTCCCCTTCCGTATGCAAACCAAGATTGCCGGATGATTGTTCATGAGCCTGCTTCCACAGAGGCTCCTGAAGCTCAAGAAGTTCCAGTCGTTGACCCCATCGCGACTAAAGATATTGCTCAAGATGATGCAGTACTTCCTCAGATCGAGCGCCCATTGGTATCATCGTCTGTTCGGACAAACAGTGAGCTCATCAACATTGGTCGTCCTTTGACGCCAATATCACAAGATGCATCATGGGCTGATCGCCCCCTGCAAGCTACCCCACAAGACTCACCAAGTACACCCCAGCCGTCAAGTGTGCCCGTCATCAGCCCCATGTCAAATGATGACAACTACATGGAGACTTCACCATCGCCAAAGGCGTCGCCTGTATACCAACGGCTTCGCAAAGGCTTGAAGCCCTCCATGACCACCATCACAGAAGAGGACTCCAACTTGTCAAGCTCAGTGGCACGTCAAGTGTTCCCTGAAGACAATCCTTCTGTGACGGTCCCTGTGTCTGAAGCCAATGCTGTTGAGGACCCTTCGGCTGCATCAGCCGGGGTAACACAAGAAGAAGAGCGTGTCGCTACTCCCCCTACAACACAAGCATAAGTTAATGAACAGAACCAGTCCATGCCAGAACCTCCAGCTACTCAAGTGGAGGGTGAGAACCCTGAGGCTGCCACACATGATATTCCTGAAGCCAATGACATTGTCATGGCCGACGCTAATGTGGAGCCTACAGTGGTCAATGCACCAATGGACAATGAAGCCAATGAAGCCCCTCAAGAAAATGAAGTCAATGCCGCACCTGTCGTCAATCTGCAGCCTGAAGTTAATGCCACTGCTCCTATTGTGCCTCCAAGGCCACACACTATCGAGCAAGCATACAACTATGGCCAGCTTGTAGCTGTCAGATGGCCCATTCTGATTCCTCCACCTGCTGCTGGTCCTCAATTTGACTACCATGTCGAGCACAGGCCTCAGGTTCAGAAGCCAAAGCCAAGACTGCCCAGATTTCCAGGTACTGCCTCTTCACCAGGATCCTTCAATGTCAACAGCTTCATTGCCCACAACACCTTCTTCGATAGCGACAAGAACCCCTACACCAAGCCCAAGATTTCATCTGATCGGTTCTGGAGCTATCAGCAGCGCAGCTACTATTCATGCATTATGTACAACCAAGGCCGCATATCTCCGCATATGCGTCTTGATACTGAAGCCATAGCTGGCCTGCCCTGCTTGGAAGAAGCTCTTGATTGCTTCAGAGAGGCTGGCTTACTGCATTTTGTCATTGACAAGGAGCACTGCAATGAAGAGTTGCTTCTGCAATTCTACGCCACTTTGCATATCAGAGGCTACAACAGGGATCCGAAGACTTGGGTCCTTGAGTGGATGACAGGCAATGTCCATCATGAAGCCAGAGCATTTGATGAGCTTACTGGCCTGCCCACTCCAGGTGATCTCTATGAGCCTGGTTGTCAGCTTCACACTGCAGTAGTGGAGAGCATCTTTCACAAGCCTGAACCCAACATGAGCCAGATGTTGATCATGATGAAGCCATTGCCTCCAGATGCAGAATATCCTATGGAGTTCCTTGTTGAAGACCTTGAGTATCTGCCACGCACAATCTATCACATCATAAGGCGAACTCTCTGGCCTATCAAAGGACATTCTCGACAGGCTAAGCTAGAAGGTGCAATGAAGACATTGGTCTTCCATATTCTTTATGGCAAAAGCTTCAATGCACAAGATTTCTTCATCCGCCAACTTGCTGCATCGGGATCTGACATTTTTGGCTTAAAGTTCTATGCTCCATGGATCATGCGTCTGATCAAGCTTCACACTGCTTTCAACTATCAGCCATCTGCACGCAACCATATTGTCTTCTTGCCAGATGTTGATATGTCTGTTGAAGCCATCTATCCAGAGCTTGACAAAGAGCCACTTTATCTTCATAATGTTGATCGTCAAAGCTTCACTCAGCCCATTGAAGGTGTGCTGGCTGCCACTCGTGTCTATCAGTTGGCTGGTACTACACGTGCACCTCACCGTGCCCCAACTGAAGCCACTAATAGCACAATTGCTCAACGGCCTCGAAAGCGATCTCGCGTTCTCAATGACCGAGAACTTCTCATTGGCCTGCACCAAAAACAGGATAGGCATCATGATTGTCTCAAGCACCAGATGCAGAGCATCATGACTGACGTCAATCGCATTCGCATTCTTGCAACCAAGAATGCCTTTGTAGCTCATGAAACCTGTCGATGCACATGGAAAGGGCTGGCACTTCTGTGTGCTGAGGAAGATCTTCAAGATGATGGCCTCTCTGAGCGATTCAAGTTTGATTCCACTCCGCCCAGAAATGTTGTTCTGCGGCGCACTCCATCTCTTGAAGACTCTGAGTACTCCTCTTCTGCAGCTATTGTAAATGCTCGTGTGATCGATGATCAAGACGATGCTACTTCGCCACCTCCTACTCGCATCACCACTGCTCCAAGTTCGTCTGCACCGCCAAACCTCGACACCAACCCTGCATCTTCTCCTACTCCTTCTGGGAACGAGTAGAGGCTCAATGTCTTCAACCCTTTTTGGTCCTTACTGACAAAAGGGGGAGAAGCTATGAGTTGATAGTCTTCAAGCGGGTTCTTATGGGCGGTTGCATTATATTTTGCCACGTGTTTACAACTCTTGCTTTTGATACATTTGGTTTTCTGAGTTGTAACACTTAAACTCGATGGTCGTCTACTACTTATTTGCGATTTTGTGATGCGATGATAAATTCCGCATGTGCGACGATAACTTCTGCACTTAAATCATTTCGCAGACGTCCATTTTTCATTATGCATGTCATTATCTTCGTTACATCAGATCATGCATGATGAATTGTCTTCATAAGTTGAAGAGGGTCTCCACAAGTAAAACCTGCCATGTGCATTTGCATTCCAAAAGCAAATTGTTTATATGCACATCTTCAGGGGGAGCCTTTTGCTACTTACGAAGACAATACCTTATCCTTTACAATTTCACATATTTTTATCCCCGTTGAAAACTTCAACCAGTTTGTCATCAATCACCAAAAAGGGGGAGATTGTAAGTGCATCTAGTGCCACCCCTAGTTTGGTTTTAGAGTATTGACGACAAACGTGGTTGAGGGACTAATGTGTTTGTGAGAATTGCAGGATAACATAGGTAGTAGTCCCTCCTTGATTTGGTTTACCTACCGGTGATGACCCATAAAAATGTATGAAGACATTGAAGATAATGGTGGTACGTGAAGATATTCACATTGAAGACTATGACAGAATAAGACATTGAGTGAAGACTATGGAGCACAAAGACTTAGTAGTTTTGTTGTTTCCTTTCTTCTTTGTTGAGTCATTGGAACCACCGCACTGTTAAGTGGGGTCCAAGTGAACAAAGTCAAAGTGACTGATGTGATGCTCAACCAAATTCCTATGTCTTCGAGCGAAGACAATGAGA
The DNA here is from genome assembly GCF_018294505.1 of Triticum aestivum. Classification (NCBI taxonomy): domain Eukaryota; kingdom Viridiplantae; phylum Streptophyta; class Magnoliopsida; order Poales; family Poaceae; genus Triticum; species Triticum aestivum. Next base: position 438,011,464 of record NC_057804.1, on the reverse strand, counting down.
GCAAATCTTATCCAGAGTAGGATAAGTCAGCTTTACTTGTAGCCCAAGTCAAGCTGTCGTGTGTGTTTGAAATCTGACCGTTGTGACACGTGTCAGTTCCTTAGTGACCCAGGGTCATTTTGGACAAATCAGGTCGGGTTGCCTAGTGGCTATAAATAGCCCACCCCCTACACCATAAATTGGTGGCTGCTCAGAGTTAGTGCATGGCTTTTGTCGTTGAGAGCAACCCACCTTCGAAGAGTTTGAGAGAGAAATCCTTGTGAGGATAAAGCCCAAAACACCCAGAGCCCAAAGAGTGTTTGGCATCACTGAAGTCTTTCTGTCTGAGTGACTTGAAGACTTGTTACACTTGAGGACTGTGAATCCTCCAGCCGGTTAGGCGTCGCGTTCTGAGCATCCAAGAGTAATTGTGGAGTGCCGGTGAACAAAGTCTGTGAAGGTTTGGAAGTCTACCTTGAACACTTACTAGAGTGATTGGGCGAGGACTGTGTGTCCTTAGCTCAAGGGGAATAATGTGAAGACAGGGTCTTCCGAGTTCAATCTCAGCCTCCCTAACCAGACATATAGTTGTCACAACAACTGTAACTGGTCGAACAAATCCTTGTCTTCACAATGTGTTGGTTCTATCTCTTACTCTCCTTACTTGCAGTTCGTCTTTGTGAAGTCATTGCCTGATTGCTATGCCTGTTTGACTTCACTGTGTGACTACTTGTTCTGATTGGCTTCACACTATCTTCCATCCTGATCCTACTACCTAGCTGCTATATGTCATCATGCTTTAGCTTCATACTTGTCTGACTATGGTTTGCCTAGTGTAGTTCATCTTCCGCTGCATGTTTATAGGTCCTGATTTCGTGTTTGTCTTCGAAACTTTCATGTTTTGAAGACTTTCATAAAAATCACCTATTCACCCCCCTCTAGTCGATAACTAGCACTTTCAACAACATCTAAAACCAGCACCGTACCGATCGCTTGCAATAGGAAAAGAGCTGAGGTAGAACACATGGGCCCCCAAACATGCAGGGTCGGCCTGCGGCCCAAAGTCTAGAACCGTGAGCCTATCTGAGTATTATATTCTCAGCTGAACCCCCATAAAAAAGCTGAACACCCATAATGCCCGTGCTTTGCAAAGGGAGTATATTTCTCGGCAAGGTGAGCCTGTGATATAAAAGATTTGTATATTTCTTTACAGAGGGAGTATCTCTCTGTCAAAATATATATTATATATATTTATGTGTATGTAGTTACTTCTGTCTTTCTACTTCCTTTCGCTGATATGTGGGGCAACCGGCAACAGGGTCCACGTGCCATATGCACAAATTAGAGTGCACAACTTCATGGTAGACACACCCCGGTCATAGCACTGCAGTAATGCCCAATGAGCTGTCAAATGACAACCCCCCTTTCCAGCTTTAGCATTAAGCTGGACGGATGAAGCGGCAATATTTCACTGGGCATGAATCCCCTTCTCCCTCGTCTGCTTGTTCAGAGAAAACCCCCTCTCGGCGATTGCATAGGGTTTTCTCATGGAGAACCAGGTACGAATTCTTCATTCATCCCCGATAAATGCAAGTCCCTTGGTCACAGGTAATCCTAGGATGGCAGCCGCCACCGTTGATGCATTTTTCTTCCTACTGAATCTAGTGTGTTTCATGTGCAGTGCCCAAAGTGCGAGTACCCTACAGGTTTCCGCGCCCTCGACAAGACGCCATACTTGTTCCTTCTCATCCTAACACGGCATTTTGAAACGCGCACACTATGTTTCTAGAATCCTCTTTTCTATCCAGGAGGGTGGTTTTTTTAACATGTTGTGTTCTCATATTATTTTTCCTGCAGTGTATTATTTGCTCTGCCAGAACACATGTACTCAAGAAGCTCGGCCTTGCCATAACTGAATACACTAGTTTAATGGTCATAGTGAAGACAAGCCATGGATACAAGTTCCGAGTTGGGTTCATGAACCAAGAAGATCACTGCTTTTTTATGGCCGAACTTGGATAAACTTTCTCAAGTGTTTCGGACTGAAAGTTGGCGCACGAATGTTGATGGAAATAGTAGAACCTGGTCTCATCTTCACTGCGATCTTCCACCCCGACGTCGTTCCAATTGTTCATCCATGTTAGTTTTGTATCTGGTTCTTGCTTGTTCCCTCGATTACTTCTTAATCCACCTATTCTGTCTAACTAATCACAATTTAACTTTAGAAGTAGCAATGAATCTCTCACGAAGATGCTACTTCTAACTAATATTTTCTTATAATTTGTGGCACGTGTAGGTTTTTCAGAGTTAAGCAGTCTGCTTGTTTGTTACTCTGTAATAACTCGACTATTATTGATGGCACTAAAGTTGACTGGATCGACATCCACAAGTTCCTACACTTTATTGATCGTCTTGAGGTCCTTGTGGGGCATTTCAATGGTGGAAGGCCACGTGGGAAATGTGTGCCACTGCTGCACTCGTTGAACAGGTCCAACTATGTCAAAAAACTTGTGGTACGAGCTGTTTTCTGTTATATATGTTGTTCATAAACTATTGCTTATACACAGTTTTATAGTTGTGATCTTCTTGAAACAGGAACTGCCCAGTTCTATTGTTCCTATACAAATGCCTGACCATGGTCAGGTCAGACTTGCGCTTGGTCACAACAAGATGTTTATGTCGACCTACTTAATTCCCCTTGGAGGTGAAAAGATACTTATTCATGGGTGGTCTCCAATAATGAAGGCCCGTCCATCTTGGAGAATAGGACAGAAGATTATGTTCATGCTTTTCCATGGCTCTAAAGCGAATATCCTGTTTATTGACCACATTGCGAGATGAAGCCGCTTTCAGAAGGTTCTGGATGCGCGGGGTGGCGCCTGGGCCTTGTCCTCGGGCTTGACGGTCTCACCCTTGGTTAACTGTAGGCAAAGTAGCACTATTTGAGGCGTGCTTTGTACGGTTGAACCTGTATAAGTACTTATACTGCTTTCAGCTTTGGTGGTTAAGTGCCCCTGCTGGTTTAAGTTTGTTAAGTACTCCTGCTGCTTTTATAGTCTGTCGTGTTTCTTCAATCCTGTCTTCCTCCAGCCGCCAAAAGCAAACTAGCGCCGGCGGGGCCGCCTGCTTCCGCCTCCCACGGCTGGTTGCGCCTCAGCGCACGCATCGCCGCCCCACCGTCTCCTAAATTGTTAACACCGATGTCCTCCGCGCGCTTTGGTGCGCTCGCCGCGGCGCCCCCCTCTCACGTTGTCAACATGGTCAACAAACAACAGGAATCGGCAGAAGCACGTGGAGAGGATGACAGTAGGGGCCCACCACATCAGCGTATGGAAAAATAAAATGCTTCCTCCTAGTGTTTTCCTGACATCTGGGACCCACGACATTGTGAGCGTATATAGTCAATATACAAGAGAACAATGCAAGATCGGCTGACACCTGGGACATAGCTACTCGAGCAGTATTTTTTTGTTATTGTTGAGACAGAGCAGGGTTTGAACTGGGCTGTGGCCCGTCTAGCCCAGGCTTATATTTTGTGTTCACCATGTGACCAGCCCAGCTATTTTTTCTTTGTGAAAACGAGCCCAGTTTATTTTTTCTGAAGAATACCCAATCCAGGCCTACTTATTTTTCTACACTCTGATGGGCTGCAACTCTTTCAAGACGCCTGCAAATCTTGAACGTAATATGAAATGGGTTGTAAATATAAAAACAGATGACAAATTGGCAATTACTTTATAATTTCTGAATTTTTTCACATTTTCAGATTCCTATTTCACTAGGCATTAACCTAATTTAAATATATCTTCAAAGTACTTTAAATCTGGCTCGACATTGCGGTATTAAAAATAGTTTGGAACCCACAGAAATATGTGAAATTGGCCCTGGCCAACAAAAAAAAACGACTGCAATAAATTGCATAAGAAGTTGCCATGAGCTATATATAAATTATTAAAAAAAAGAGGGAGTGGTCTGACTTGTGGGCCTGTTTAGTTGACGCGTATGCAAGATTTTTTTAGTTATTATATACGTCAACAAACGATTCTAGTAGACGTAACCGTTGGATGTCAATCCAACGGCCGTCGTGTTTCTTCAATCTCTGATCTTCTTGCTCCAGTCGCCAAAGCAGCATCGGCGGGACCGCCTGCTCCCGCCTCCCGTGTCCGGCTGTGCTGCCGCGCAAGCCTCAGCGCCCCCTACTACTCCCACCGCTGGCCAGGGCATCCCTCTACTCACCCACACCCCTGTTATTCTGTGGCGACGGCAGCCTCACACCGCAACCGAACCGGTGAACCCTCGTACTCCTCTCCACGCGGGCTTCCACTGCCGTGTCTTCCCCGGCTCCGCGTCATCCCCTTGCTAGGCCTCGCCGTCATCCACCGCCGTGGTGGTCTCAGCGCGGTGTGGTCAACATGGTCAACGACCGACTTCCATCAGAAGAGTACTGTACATGGAGAGGCTGACAGCTGGGTCCACGACAGCCGCAAGGAAGTGCCTCCTTATTACGCGGAAAATAATTATTCCTCCACCTGACAGCAGGGACCCACCGGACGGGCCACCAGTATTTTGCGAAAAAACGTCTCCCCCCTGACTGCTGGGACCCACCGGATGGGCCACCGTATTTCGCGAAAAAATGTTCCCCCCACTGTCAGCTCGGACCCACCGGAAGTGCCTCCTTATTACGCACAAAAAAATGAATACCCCCCTGCTAGCTAGGACCCACCTTGGTGGGAGGCTGACTTGTGGGCCTACTAAGTTGACTGGGATGGAGGCCTTTGTCAACTTTAGTCAATATATGAACGATTCTAACTCAAGTGACCGTACAATGTCCATCCAATGGCCGTAGTGCTTCTTCAACCTCTGGTCTTCCTACTCCAGCCGCCCAAAGCAGCGCCGGTCATGCCGCCTGGTCCTGCCGCCTGTGGCCGGCTGTGATACCGCGGAGGCCTCACCGCCCCCTACTACTCCCACCGCTGGCCAGGCCATCCCTCTACGCACCCACACCCCCTGTTATTCTGCGGCGACGGCAGCCTCACACCGCAGCCAAACGAGTGAACCCTCATACTCCTCTACGCGTGGGCATCCACTACCGCGTCTTCCCCGGCTCCGTGCCGTCCTCTTCCTAGGCCTCGTCGTCGTCCACCACCCTGGTGCTCTCGGCGCGGCGTGGTCAACGTGGTCAAGGAGCGACTTCCATTGGACGTGGACTGTACGTGGAGAGGCTGACAGCTAGGTCCACGGCCGTAGCAAGGAAGTGCCTCCTTATTACGCGTAAAATAATTATTCCTCCACCTGACAGCGGGGACCCATCAGACGGGCCACCATATTTCGTGAAAAAAATGTTTCCCCCTGACTGCTGGGACCCACCAGCTACATCTTCACACGCAAGGAAGTGCGTCTAAAAAAATGATTCACCCCCATGACTGCTGGGACCCACTAGCTACATCTTCGCACGCAAGGAAGTGCCTGATAGTCCGGACCCACCTGGTCGAAGCATATGTAGCGTTGTCATTCTGGTCGCGAACGTGTACGTACATATATACTAGTCGATGTAGAGGCACACGTGTCGTAGTAGAGGCGCGTACGTGTCGTAGTAGAGGCACGCATGTAGCATGTACACGTACATACAACAACCAGTGTGCAAGAAAGAAAATATGGGCACGTATGTGTACATACGGGCGGGGTCTCGAACGCCTACTCGCGCATACGTACGGCCAGGGCTCGTGTACATGGTTGGGTCGGAACGGAGAAACAGCTTTGTTGTCGTGTTCATGGGGAGGCAACAGAATGCGTCGTGTTCATGGGGAGGCAACGGAATGCGTCGTGTTCATCGGGATGCAACGTAACGCGTGGGAGCCAACCGGCTGGGTCGAAATGGAATGCGTGGTCATGTTCATCGGGAGGGCTTGGATGGAACAGGCGATGGAAACGAGGCCTGGCGTACCGCAGAACGGAGGAAACGGCCTTGTGTTTGACCGGCCACGTTCGAAACGGGGTCTTGTTGATCAGGAGGGGTGTGGTGTACCGCAAAACGGAGGAAACGGACCTCCTACGGTCGAAACGGGGGTCCTGTTGATCGGGAGGGGTGTAGCGTACCGCAAAACGGACGAAACGGACCTCCTACGGTCAAAACGGGGGTCCTGTTGATCGGGAGGGGTGTGGCGTACCACAAAACGGACGAAACGGACTTGTGTTCGAGCGCTATGGTCGAAACAGTGGTCCTGTTCATCGGGAGGGGTGTGGTGTACCGCAAAATGGGACTCCACGGGATACTGTTCATCTCCACTATCGACCTCCTCCAGCCTCCATGGGCTATCGTCGACCTCCTCCAGCCTCCACGGACTCCTGTTCATCCAGCCTCCACCGCGCCCTACTCCAGCGGCTACTGTTCAACCACCCCTCCACGGGCACCCCTCCATCATCTACTATTCATCCAGCCCTCCACACCACGGGGTCCTGCATCCACCCCCACTGCTCACTGTTCATCCACCCCCCCCCCCGTAACACTCACTGTTCATCTAATCGATCGACTTCAACTAGCAGCAGTAGCGAAGGAATCGCTCGATCGGGTTCAGTTAACAGCCATCGATCGATCGCTCGGGTTCAATGACGCGTAGCCTGCAGTGCAATCGCTCGGGTTTAGTTAGAGCCCAATGCCTCGCTCGGGTTCAGTTAGAGCCAATGCATCGCACACACGCATGTACGTGTACGAGAGAAACGCGCATCGCTCGGCCCCCGACCTCCCACCGTAACCGGGAACTCCCTGAAATTTTCCTCGCCCTCGCTTCTACCACGGTTTTTCCGTCATGGACGGCCCAAAGAATGTCATGCAGCTGCGTCTCCGGCCCACCCAGGACGAAAAGCCCATTTTCTGTCATGATTTTTTGTCATAGAAGTAGGAGCCCACCACATCTGTGATGATACCGGGTTTTGTCACAATTATCATCATAGAAGTGTCATATGTATGATAGAAAAAAATTTCGTTCGGCCCAAAATGTCACGGATGTGTCTTTTTTTGTAGTGCTATGCCTTGTTTCCTACCATTGCAATACTGTTTACGCTCACTTTTATCATTAGTTACCTTGCTGTTTTTATATTTTCATATTACAAAAACCTTTATCTACCATCCATATTGCACTTGTATCACCGTCTCTTCGCCGAACTAGTGCACCTATACAATTTGCCATTGTATTGGGTGTGTTGAGAACACAAGAGACTCTTTGTTATTTGGTTGCAGGGTTGTTTGAGAGAGACCATCTTCATCCTATGCCTCCCACGGATTGATAAACCTTAGGTCATCCACTTGAGGGAAATGTGCTATTGTCCTACAAACCTTTGCACTTGGAGGCCCAACAACGTCTACAAGAAGAAGGTTGTGTAGTAGACATCAAACATCTTATGTTGCAGACTACTCAGACGACGAATAAAGTGCGATAGGTCGTTGTTTTGCACTCAGCTATACCGTTGGAGTTGATGGACTCATTTACCTTCGAAGCTTCCGCAGTTATCTAGTTTAGATGGCCTTGAGCCATGATATTTTTGTAATCATACTCTTTATGAGGACTCGATGTAATAAGTGTGTGATTGAAACTCTATTATAATTCCTCGAGTATTGTGCGTGTCAGCATTATAGATCTAGGGATGACACTGATGCACAGAGACTTGACTGTTTGAGGTCCGGTTGCTACAGATGGCCAACGTGGCTAGCTGGATGAGTTGGCGTCCAAGTGGAAGACGATGAACAAGGGAGTCAATGTAGTGGGCTGGAAGTTGTTTTGGGCATCGTTGGTTCTCTCTCTATATCTATCTATCTATCTATCTATCTATCTGAGTTTCTTTCTTCTTTTCCACCAAATAAACTAGCAACATGCCTGTGAGTTGCGGTGGGAGTTTTAAAGAAATATCATGTAACACCCTGATAGTTAAGCTACACTGGCCCCATGCTAAATGTGACATGTCATCAAGTTTTGCAAGGTTAATTGCCCCATTGATAAAAAACCAAATTCAAATTCAAATTACAAGTCAATTTGTTATTCCTTCAAATAGTAAAGAAAGTGTTTATTGGGTTGCAAATATTCACTAAGTAATTGTCATGAATTAACCAACATCAAATGGGTTATAAAAATGCCCTTACCATCTATTAGACACAACCAACATCATTAAATTGAGCCATTTCAATTTAAATAAATACTTAAACATTTCAAACTAAATTGAAACTGTTTGTGCTAACTCAAAATGTTGCCTAATAATTATGTGCTAAATATTAAGTTCAACTAAATTCATTTGCATTAAATAAAAATGCAAAACAATGAAGAAAATATATAACAGGAAAAGAAAAGAATAAAAGAAAACCTTCCACTGTTGGACTGGGCCACAAGTGCACGGTGTAGACCAACACGACTCCCCTCCCTTCTCCTTCATGCTCATCCATGGCGCATTGTACACGCACAGATCCACGCCCTTGATCTTCACACGTCGACCATCCCGTGACCCCCTGGTGGATAATGAGGCCACCCCCGATCCCCCTGCAAACCCTGCCCTCAGTTTTCCCCTCTGTCTCGCTCGCCCCTTCGTCTACATCGAGCCCTGACGCCATGGTCGAGCTCATTGCCATGGCCACCATCGCCCACGCGCCATGAGAAGGTGTCCACAAGCTCCGCCTCCCTCCTCTACTTCGACTACACTGATGGGCTCGACCTGGGCACCTCTACATCGCCGGGATCGAGCGCTTCTTCCCCTTCGGTCATCGACGCCTCTCCATGGAATGCACTGCCTCTGCTACTCCTAAGCCACTCATCGAGCCATCTTGAGCTCTATGATGAGCTCCTTGGCGTTTTCCCTCCGCTCTCTCCCTCGATCCATCGAGCTAGCACCACCATTGTCGTTCTTTACTCCGGCCGAGCTCTGTTCCCACCAGCGAGGCCGCCACTGTCACCCTTGTCCACCCTGTGTTGAACCATCACCTTTGTCGTGCTCCTAGGGTTCCCAGGATGCACGTGCATTGTTTAGCTCAATGAATAGGTACATGTGGCCTCGATTTCGTCTATGCGGAAGCCCGGCCACCACTGCTCATTGTCATCGTTGCTAGTTCCAACCAACTTTGGTCGAACCAGTGCCACTATTTGACGCGAGTTGTTGTGTGCGTTCGAATGCATCTAACCACACCCAAAATCGTGTCCTCTGGAGCGTTTCCGATGAGCTCCATGCATGCTGCCGCGTACTTCCGTCACCGCCGGTGCGTCGCCGTGGTTTAAACCGCATTGGGTCACCGACAGGTGGGCCCCAGTCATCAACTATTAGATTAGCTATTAATCTGCTTGGCTAACCTCGCTAACAGTAGGACCTACGTTCTATCGTGATTAATTTGGCCACAACCACTGACCCTGGATCCCACTAGATAATCAGATTAACCAAACAATTATATCCACTGTTTACTGGATGTCCCTATGACATGTGGGCCCCCTCGACTAATTAATTATCTTAAATTAATTCTAATATCAGCTAGTTAGATATCGTATATCTTTTAACCTTTGTTTGTTTCTGAAAATAAATTTTCCGTTCCAAGAATATCACATAACTATCCCAAACATTTTGAAGTTCGGGGTTCTTGGAAGCAAGCAGACCGTAATGTAATTCTAGACTTTTGGATCAAAGGACTTAAGTCTCGTTATCCATAGCATCAGCAGGAGAATACTTAAGCATCCAATAGAAACAATCTTTTTTGGCACTTTAGAGGACTATCCTCACATTACGTTTACCAATCATAAAGATTCAACCAGATAAATACGCAGCACCCAAGACGGGCACCTGAAGGCCCGAAGATCTTGATGGAGAGATAGACTCCACCAACTTGAAGCGGAGGACGTGTCCCTACACAAGATAGTGGGCACGGGCGAAGGTTTTTCCCCCGCGCCTAAGGAGCATGACGTGAGGCATGGGGAATTCCACGTCCACCCACGTGGCGCCATTGCAGCAGTCGCTCGTGCACAACCACGGCTGATCGACCTCCATCACCCTGGTGAAGGGGTGAGGGAGCCGCAGGCGGCTGCGGGGAGGATCGCACATCTTGATGGTGAACTCGAGCGTCGTGTACCCCGTATGCCCCACTACCGGGACGAAGCGGTTGGAGGAGAGACAACGAGCGCACCACTCCGTCCACCTTGACCGCGGGCCCTGCATCGACCCTGACCTCGCCCCACGACCCCGCCTCGTGCGCTAGAACCGGCCTCCATGGCTGCGGCCGAATCTAAAGCTTGGTATCAAGGAGAAGTTCTTGTCGCTGTGACCGAAGCGCGAGCCCGACCTCTTCCTCTCACCATGATGGAAGCAGAAGAAAAGGAAGAAAAGAAGGTGGATGAGCATCACCGCCCTCTTCCTCTCGCCATGATGGAAGCAGAAGAAAAGGAAGAAAAGAAGGTGGATAAGCATCACCGCCCTCGCACCCCTTCTTTTTATAGCGGGGAGCGTGGAGGTTGGCTCTCCACTACCCTGGGGTAACTGCCCCACTCCACCAATCTAACTCCCTACACCCATCATTGGTACCGCAAGCTGCTATAGCAATGGTTTTTAACCCCTTTCCACGATGGCATTTTAAACCGTCGCCAAGTGAGTGTGTGCGATACAGGGGTTCTTCCCACATGACTCAAAAACCGTCGGGGATAGGGATCCATGATGCAAATGCCTTGCCAAATGTAATCGTCTAGGATGCAGCACAAACCAAATTCTATCACATGTGTGGATCGATGGTTAAACGTTTCTAATGACACAATGAAACCAAACGGTCTGTCATAATGAACCGTTTGGGAAACATTATCTAAGGCACACTGGGCCAACATATGAACTGTGTGCGATATGTGCCCCATCGCACACGAGTTTTCTGCGGAACTCGTCTTCCATGCATGACTCCATCGCACACATTTCTGAACAATTACCGTGCGCGATAATGTTCTATCACAAACGGTTCAAGAGCCCCTTCGCACACATACAAGTGTTGCAGACCGTTTGTGATTTGCTGTGTATCACCAATAGTTGTGGTAAGAGTGACGTGTGCTTTTCGCTTAGGATCCCACACGTTTCCTAAAAAATTTACGATTGAGATTGTATTTTACATTGGGCTGGGTTTACTCTGAGGTCTCATGTGCGATAATGTGGTATCACAAACGGTTCCGGAGCCCCTACGCATATGTAGTAGTGCTGCAAATCGTGTGTAATCTGTTGTGTATCACCGAGGATTCTGCTAAGATTGGCGTATGCTTTTCGATGTGGATCGCACACACTCATCTAGTTGAACCGTGTGCAAAGCAATTGCCAGGTTAAGGCAAAAATATCCCATTTGAATCGCCATGCAAAAAGAAAATTCACCACAATATGCAATTGAACTAATAGTGTCCACACGAAGAACATTCATCAGATTTCGCAACAATTGCAATGGAACAAATGGTAGCTAAATTACAATGATTTGTCGACATATATATGCATTACATAATTAATCATAGTGTACAAAATACGAAGACCTCATCAGATAGAAAACAATGGATCCAAGCGTATATCTTTAGCGTCTAACTCTTACTCAATGTTTCAGGAGAAGGCATGCTGAAATCTTCGTTATCACCAATGGGATTGATGTAGTGATTCAGGAAGAAAACGCTGATAAATCTCCGAGCCATCAGCAATTCACCAGCGGGGAGTGGTTCATGGGTTCTCGGTTCTAAGATGAGTTGTAGTATTTTTAAGACCAGAATGTGCCATATGAGTGGAGTAGAAGATATTAATTAAGATAGACTTAGAGTACTAATTCGTGAGCATCTTCACAACTATCACCAGATTTGCATATGGAGATCATGTGTCTACAAACATAGTATCCATAAAGGTTGATCCCTGCTTGTTGCTGAGGGCACTGAATTTTTTTATACAGAATTAGTCATGTATTTGTCCTGTTAGGAACAACCTAACCGGTGTTAGATGTTTTTTCTTTGGACAGAAATAGAAAGAGGTTTATGTAGAACTTGAAAATTTGACTAGTGTAAGGAAAGGTATTTGCAGACTATTGGATACATTTTTCGAAAATAATGAATTTCAGTGTGTTACCGGAGAAACAATCTCGTGGTGCAGAGGTAGTTCCCTCTTGAACAGGTTCCCTGGTTTAGTTTTCCACAATGCGAACACACTGCAAATGAAGATGAATTTTCACAACATCAATTATTGAACCAGATATGAATGCAAATTAATTTCAACATCATAGAATTGAATACCTATCCATGAATTGCTGAAGATGCGTCAGATCCTGAGCATTTATTGACTCTCTGAGAGAATCCATGTAGTAAACTATGTTCTTGTTTGGAACAATGAATACCAATATCGAGTGATTGTTGCATATTAAGAAAGCCATGAACTTACGAATTATGTCGAAATCTTAAAGATAATCAGTGTATGTATGATTGTTTATTTGACTTACCGTTCATGATATGGTCAGAGAAATGATTTTGCATGGGATGTGTTTTCGAAGATACGGTCTACCGTGTTAATAGCCCACTCCCGTTCATCCTTACCATGTAATGTTGTGTCATTTGCTAATGCAGGATCTATGAAATACACACTCTCTCTTTTTCTTCTCTACGCATTTGATACGTCTCCAACATATCTATAATTTTTGATTGTTCCATGCTATTATAATATCTGTTTTGGATGTTTTATATGCATTGTTATGCTATCTTATATCATTTTTGGGACTAACCTATTAATCTAGAGCCCAGTGCCACTTTCTGTTTTTTCCTTGTTTTTGAGTTTCGCAGAAGAAGAATACCAAAACGGAATAAAACTTTATGATGATTTTTCTTGGACCAGAAGACACCAAGAGGACTTGGAGTCCAAGCCAGAAGACCCACGAGGCAGCGGTAAGGGTGGAGGGCGCGCCCCCTGCCTTGTGGCCCCTTAGGAGTCCCCTGACCTACTTCTTTGTCCTATATATTCACATATACTCCAAAACCCTCAGAGTAAGCCACCAAAATACTTTTCCTCTACCGCAACCTTCTGTTCCCGTGGGACCCCATCTTGGGGCCTTTTTCGACATCCTGCCGGAGGGGGGTTCGATCATGGAGGGCATCTACATCAACCCTATTGCCCTTCCGGTGAAGCATGAGTAGTTTACCTCAGACCTACGGGTCCATAGCTAGTAGCTAGATGGCTTCTTCTCTCTCTTTGATTCTCAATACCATGTTCTCCTTGATATTCCTGGAGATCTATCCGATGTAATCTTCTTTTGCGGTGTGTTTGTTGAGATTCTATGAATTGTGGATTTATGATCAGCTTATCTATGAATATTATTTGAATCTTCTCTGAATTCTTATATGCATGATTTGATATCTTTGTATTTCTATTCAAATTATAGGTTTGGTTTGGCCAACTAGATTGGTTTTTCTTGCAATGGGAGAGGTGCTTAGCTTTGGGTTCGATCTTGCATGATTTCACCCAGTCACAAAGTAGGGGTAGCGTACACATTTTGAATTGTTGCCATCGAGGATAAAAATATGGTATTTCCATCATATTGCTTGAGTTTATTCCTCTACATCATGTCATCTTACTTAAGGCGTTACTCCGTTCTTTATGAGCTTAGTACTCTACATGCATGCTGGATAGCGGTCGATGTGTGGAGTAATAGTAGTAGATGCAGGCAGGAGTCGGTCTACTTGACACAGACGTGATGCTTATATGCATAATCATTGCCTTGGATATCGTCATAACTTTGCACTTTTCTATCAATTGCTCGACAGTAATTTGTTCACTATTTGCCTTCAAGAGAGAAGCCTTTAACCTATGCCCCCCGGGTCTATTTTTCATCATATTCATTTCTGATCTACTATTTTGCAATATTTTATTTTCAGATCTATAAACCAAAGAAACCCCAAAAAATATCTTTATTTAGTTTTATCTATCTCTATCAGATATCACCTTTGCAAGTGACCGTGAAGGGATTGACAACCCCTTTATCACGTTGGGTGCAAGTGTTTGATTGTTTCTGCAGGTGCATCTATTGGGAACTTGTGCGTTTCTCCTAATGGATTGATACCTTGGTTCTTAACTGAGGGAAATACTTATCTCTACTGTGTTGCATCACCCTTTCCTCTTCAAGGGAAAAACCAACGCAAGCTCAAGAAGTAGCAGGAAGAATTTCTGGCGTCGTTGCCGCGGAGATCGACGTCAAGCCTACCAAGTACCCATCATAAACTCTCACCTCTTGCATTACATTATTTGCCATTTGCCTCTCGTTTTCCTCTCCCCCAGTTCTAAAATGATTTTTGAAATTTTTTGCCTTTTTATCCGCCCTTTTTCCTTTTGTCTTTTCATTTGCTTTTTTTGCTCATGTGTTAGATTGCTTGCTTTGTCACGATGTCTCTAGAGAATACAAAATTGTGTGACTTTTCTAATACTAATAATGATGATTTTATTAGTACTCCTATTGCTCCGGCCACTAGTGTGGAATCTTATGAAATTAATGCCGCTTTTTTGAATCTTGTTATGAAAGATCAATTTTCCGGCCTTCCTAGTGAAGATGTCGCATCCCATCTAAATAATTTCATTGAGTTGTGTGATATGCAAAATAAGAAAGATGTGGATAATGATATTGTTAAATTGAAGCTATTTCCATTCTCACTACGAGATCGTGCTAAAACTTGGTTTTCATCTTTGCCTAAAAATAATATTGTGGAATAAGTCTAAAGATGCTTTTATTTCCAAGTATTTTCCTCCCGCTAAGATCATCTCCCTTAGAAACGATATTATGAATTTGAAGCAACTTGATCATGAACATGTTGCACAATCTTGGGAGAGGATGAAATTGATGATACGAAATTGCCCTACTCATGGTTTAAATCTACGGATTAGCATACAAAATTTTTATGCTGGTTTGAATTTTGCTTCTAGAAATCTTTCCGATTCGGCCGCGGGAGGTACTTTTATGGAAATTACTTTAGGAGAAGCTACTAAACTACTAGATAATGTTATAGTTAATTATTCTCAATGGCATACCGAAAGATCTTCTACTAATAAAAAAGTGCATGCGATTGAAGAGACTAATGTTTTGAGTGGAAAGATGGATGAACTTATGAAATTGTTTGCTATCAAGAGTGCTCCTATTGTCCTAATGATATGCCTTTGTCTACTTTGATTGAGAATAATAATTAATATATGGATGTGAATTTTGTTGGTAGGGACAATTTTGGTAATAATGAGTATAGAGATAATTTTAATTCTAGGCCATTTCCTAGTAATTCCTCTAATAATTAGGGTAATTGCTACAAGAATTCTTATGGAAATTATAATAAGATGCCCTCTGATCTTGAGAACAATTTTAAAGAATTTATTAGTTCGCAAAAGAATTTCAATGCTTTGGTTGAAGAAAAAATGTTTAAGATTGATGATTTTGGCTAGGAACATGGATATAATTTCTCTTGAGATTGATTCTTTGAAAATTAGATCTATTCCAACCAAGCATGATATTAATGAATCTCTGAAAGCTATGAGAATTTCCATTGACTAGTGCAAAGAAAGAACCGCTAAGATGCGTGCTAAGCGAGATTGGTTTGTAAAAGCGTGTTCTTCTAGTTTTTGTGAAAATAATGATGAAGATCTTAAAGTGATTGATGTGACTCCTATTGAATCTTTGTTTTCTAATATAAATCTTGATAAAAATGGGACTGGAGATGAGTCAACTTTAGTTAAAAGGCGTCCCAATAATTTGGAGTTTTTAGATCTTGATGCAAAAATTGATAAAAGTGGGATTGGAGAGGTCAAAACTTTAAGTAGCGATGAACCCACTCTTTTGGATTTCAAGGATTTTAATTATGATAATTGTTCTTTGATAGATTGTATTTCCTTGTTGCAATCCACATTGAATTCTCCTCATGTTATAATCAAAATAAAGCTTTTACAAAACATACCGTTGATGCTATGATGAAATCTTTTGAAGAAAAGCTTGAATTGGAAGTTTCTATTCCTAGAAAACTTTATGATGAGTGGGAACCTACTATTAAGATTAAGATTAAAGATTATGAGTACCATGCTTTGTGTGATTTGGATGCTAGCATTTCCACGATTCCAAAAACTTTATGTGATGTGTTAGGTTTTCGTGAATTTGATGATTGTTCTTCAAATATCCATCTTGCGGGTTCCACTATTAAGAAACCTATGGGAAGAATTAATGATGTTCTTATTGTTGCAAATAGGAATTATGTGCCCATAGATTTCATTGTTCTTGATATAGATTGCAAACCTACATGTCCTATGATTCTTGGTAGACCTTTTCTTAGAAGGATTGGTGCAATTATTGATATGAAAGAAGGAAACATTAGATTTGAATTTTCATTAAGGAAGGGCATGGAACACTTTCCTAGAAAGAAAATTAAGTTGCCATATGAATCTATTATGAGAGCTACTTATGGATTGCATACCAAAGATGACAACATCTAGATCTATGTTTTTATGCCTAGCTAAGGGCGTTAAACAATAGCGCTTGTTGGGAGTGTCGGTGTCAAAACTGGAAGATCTTGGGTAGGGGGTCCCGAACTGTGCGTCTAAGGATCAAAGGTAACAAGAAGGCAGGGGACACGATGTTTACCCATGTTCGGGCCCTCTTAATGGAGGTAATACCCTACTTCCTGCTTAATTGACTTTGATGAGTATAGGGGTTACAAGAGTTGATCTACCTCGAGATCGTGATGAATAAATCCCAGATGTCTAGCCTGTATGATTGTGATTGCCCCTAGGGATCTAGGGTTGTACAGAGTCGGTTACAGAGAAAGGAAGGCACATGATCCGAACACCAAGCTTGCCATCCACGCAAAGGAGAGTCCCATCCGGCACGGGGAAAGGACCTTCTATCTTGTATCTTCACGGCCCATCAATCCAGCCCATGTCACATAGGCAGGTTCCTTCTCCGAATACTCCAAAGCAGTCCTCCACACAAAATAGTTGTATCCGGCTCCATCAAATAATCACAGCCTTAAGCTGTAAGGGAAAAATATTCAAAATGGGCAATTTTTCTGGTGAGGCATCATGTCCTCGCCTTGTTATTATGCCGAACCATTTCGCTGCCTTCGCTTCGTGTTTCGAGGCATGGCCATAGGCACGTCTTGTGAAAACAGAGATCTTGCTCCCTTATCACGGGATTATCATCAATAGGGGTTTGGGTAATCCAAACGTGTCGTTCACATGTCCCCTTGGGAATAGGCAAGATTTAAGGCTTGTTAGGGGACGCTTGACATCTACTGCCTCTATAAGAAGATAAGGATTTGTCTTTTTATCCCACGCCTTCTTCCTCCTCAGCCCATTCGCCATTCAAGCTCTAGCGCCCAAGTGCTAATCTTTTCCATTGCCACCAAACCCCCCGGCCATGTCCGGATCTGGAGTGCAGGGCAAGTGGATGGCTTCCTCTATCAAAGAGGAGAACATCAAGGAGCTCTGGGAGGCTGGGTACCTGGCCACGGATATAATCTACCGGCTCCCTGCCAAAAAACATATCATTCCCACTCTGAAGCCTAATGAGAGGGTAGTGTTCATCCCCCATTTCCTTCGCGGACTAGGGTTTCCCCTTCATCCTTTCGTCTGCGGTCTCGTGTTTTACTATGGGTTAGACTTTCATGATCTAGCCCCAAATTCCTTCCTCAACCTTTCGGCTTTTATCGTCGTGTGTGAGGCATTCCTCTGCGTCCCTCCCCACTTCGGCCTATGGATTAAGGTCTTCAAATGTGAAGCCGAAGGTGGTCGAAGGCCAACAAGCGGAGTGCGGCGGTGCCATGGTGAGAAAACTCCCCAATGTCACCTGGCAAAAGGGTACCTTTGTGGAATCCGTAAAGGGATGGCAGCAGGGGTGGTTCGATATCACGGAACCCCGTGATGCCACATGGACCGCCGCTCCTGAGTTCAAATCTTGGCCCCGATGCGGCTTACATCCTGGCTCAATAAGGGCCTAGATTGGGAGTCGCCTGATGAGGTGACGACGCTGGAGAGCCGCATCACGGGCATGATAAACAAGAACACCGGCCTCGCCGGCGTGATCCAGCTGATGCTTTTTCACCGGTTTCTCCCTTGTCAACGCCAGACTCAACATATGTGGGAATTCGATCCGGCCGGTCCTTGGACCCTGCAATGGTTCTTCGGCACAACGCACGAAGACATATGGAAGCTACTCTTCAAGGCTCAAAAGTCGTGGCCGGAGACAACCGAAGACCACGGCCTTCACTGCGCACGTCCGACCACTATCGTAAGTTTTATGATAACTTTTATTTGCAAATGCAAGGAGTATATTGAACTTTCTTACTCCCAGGGCTAGAAAAAGAAGGCGGAGCAGATCAAATGTCCGGCTCCGCTGCCCGAGGACCAGGCTACCCCCTTGCTGACAAAGATGCTGGTTCCGACACCATATCAGGTGTTGGAGAAGAAGGCCAAGAAGAAGGGCAAGGAGGCCAGAGGTGGCCTCCGTCGTAGGGGTGCTTCGGACACCGTGTCTGAAGATTCCGAGACCTCCTCCTCCCATGATGAAGATGTAGAGGAGGAAGAGAGTAACTCTCCCCCTAAGGGGGGTGAGAAGAAAAGGGTAGCTTCCACGGATCTAGAGGCGGAGGCGACCAAGAAGGGAAAACCCTCCCTTTCGGACGATTCTAAAGCGGATGCCGATGCCATCCCCGAGTGGCACCCCAGACCGAAGCCCTTAGCTGGATGTATCCGAAGACACCATACACATATCCGAATTTATGCCTTATTATATTAACATACTGAATTGCACATTGCAGACCGGCTCGCGACCTCCCCCAATGATCATCGTCATCTGGGAATTTGCTAGGGACGAACGCGATGGAGAGCGAGTCACCTCCGCAGATTTCTCCACCCACTGCTACGGATAACACCAAAGTGTTGTCCCGAAAAACCTCTCCAGGTCATGGGGAGGTGCAGGAGGCCGTGAAGGTGGCGACGGAGGGTAATACCTCTGTTGCCGGAGAGAGGGGGAAATCCACCCCCATGGAGACCAGCGACGGGGGACATGCTCAATTCGGCCCCCAACCAAATATTATTCCGGAGACCCATATGGCTCTGGAATCAGACCAACAACCTTCTTCGAGGGAAGAAGGCGCGCCATCTCCGCCGGCGTCCTCTATCAATCCGGAGGCGCCGGACACTCTGGTGGAAGCGCCTCAGAGTGCTTCCATTGTAGAGGAACACCGTACCCTTGTGGGTACAGTGGTTGAAAGGGTTGGTTCCACTAAGAGCGGATTAAACCAAGCCTACACCAGCCTTCTAACAGGCTTTGAGGTATGTGACGTAATATAATTTTGACTATTTGCCAAAGGAAAACTTGTATATAGATAGTAGCCCCTGAGACTCTGTTCGACGTTTGTGAAGAAAAACCGAACAGAGGATTGAATAATGCTTGGCAGGAGCTAACATATATGTTTATTTTGATGAAGAGGTTGCGATGCGAGTGGCAACTTCGCATGCCACCGAAGTGTCCTAACTAAGGCGGAAGTTGGAAGAAAAGCAAGGTATGTAATACCGAAGCATATCTGAAATGATGTGAGATCCAATTTGTTATCTCACTGAGCTTTATGATTATGCTCATAGTTGACACGTCGGAGGTCGAGGCCCTCAAGAGCGCACTGGTCGAGGCCAAAAAGGAGGCGGACGAGGAACGAGCCACCAGTTTAAAGCATGAGGCGAGGTTGGATGAAGTCCAACAAGAGCTCACTGATGCTATAAGCAAATGTGAGTCCTTGGAGCGCAAGGTGTCGGATCGAGACTCCGAACTTGCTATGGCGCTCAAAAGTGTGAAGGAGGCCCGGGTTGAAGCCTAAGGCGCTTGTCAGGAAATCCGAGAAGCCAAGCAGATCGCGGCGGGTAAGGCCTTTAATATGTAGAGCAAATTTGTAAGGACAAAATACACCTTTCTAACACGCATTTGGAGTTCTCCAGGAGTGTTTGCGGATTTGCCCCGAAGTGCTACAGATGCTGCGGATTTCTTCCGAGCCAATGAGGAGATCTCAATAGAGAAATTGTTCTGGTCGCAGTACCTTGCACCAGAGCAGCCCTTGCCCCTCAGTGATTAGCTGAAACAGCTGACCGAGCTACATAGGGTGGCCGAACTGGCCATGAAGGATGTCATAGTCCATCTTTGGCCAGCCGAACCAATACCTAGTTGCTACTTTGGGCTTGTGAAGCGGCTAGTCGATGCCTGCCCATGACTTGATGCTATAAAGCGGTCAGTCTGTATCGAAGGTGTCCGGATGGCCTTCGCCCGTGTCAAGGTGCAGTGGGCGAAGATGAATGCCACCAATCTTGCAAAGGAGGGACCACCCGAAGGAAAGGAGCATCGTACGCCGGAGAAATTTCAACGACATCCTTGAAGGATCCCTCATTATAGAGGGCCTGTGTTCGAAGGACATCATTTTTGAAGAAATGTATCCATGCTGCTCAAACTTTGTATAATGAAAACAAGGCATTTGTATAATTTTAGTCTTGTTTCATCTGAAATTATTTATCCTCTGTTGCGGCCATTTATTGAATCTGAGAGTTGGCCAGTCGTCGGCTTTAGCCTCTCACGTAGATACTACGGGGGTGTTTGGAACAGCACAAAAACACACGTAACCGAACAATTTGGTCCTTGAAGGAGGTGCTAGTGCGGTGAACTAGGCAATCAGACTTATGCGGCTTTATCACTCTCACTTAGCCATAGGAGTTTAACAGTTAGATTGTAGGCGCAGCCCCTGGTATTTTTCAGTGATCCAAACTCAGGTGTTGTAGACACCTGAGCAGGTAAAAACCCGTCCTCCGTGTGACACAGAAAAAATCGCAAGAGATTCATACTGAGTCGCTAAATAGATGACCAGCTCTCGCCGCATCATGACAGTCAGTTTCCAGCTTTCTCTACTGAGGTGTTTATCCGGCTAACCAGAAACAGAATCGCAGTAGTTCTACCTTAACTTCCTTAGCCGAACAATTAGAACGCAAGGTAGTAACCATAGGAGCCGGGCAACCCAACTATTGACCCAAGACCTGATTCAGAGCCGATGCATATAATGCTAGATTCGGAACGCCAAATTGCACTGTGAAAAGTGTTCGGACTTATGGTAAATTTAAGAAATGTACGTAGCTGAATGGAGCCCCTAGCGATTTAGGTCGTGACGAGGTGTACATGACAATCAGACAAAAAAGAATAAAAAATACAAAATAGGAAATAAGCCAGTACCAAATAGTTTGGACAAAAAATTGTTTCCATTATAGTCTGATTGATACGTCAAAACGTATTTGTACAGATAATGCTATAAGCATCGAGGCTATTTTACATGCCGAGCAAAAGGGAAAGCTGTGTACAAGTACTAAAAAAGGGGAGGAGGTGATCTTGAAAGATCCTTTAGGTACTCCACCGTACATCTGCGCAGCTTTTCGCCTTGGTGTGTGATCCTTTCAGAGGATTAAAGGATAGGTTTTCATAAGGGGCCAGAAAAAGGGCCCTTGACACCATAAAAAGTTGATGTGGGTTGTAAGGAACCTAAAAAGGAAAAATGAAGTTAAGAAAAAGATAGATGGGGGTCTTCTACCTCTTGAGCACTGCGTTGGTTTTCCCTTAAAGAGGAAAGGGTGATGCAGCAAAGTAGCTTAAGTATTTCCCTCAGTTTTTGAGAACCAAGGTATCAATCCAGTAGGAGGCTCCTCAAAAGTCCCTCGTACCTACACAAACAAACAAGAACCTCGCAACCAACGCGATAAATGGGTTGTCAATCCCTTCACGGTAACTTGCAAAAGTGAGATCTGATAGAGATAATAAGATAAGATAAATATTTTTGGTATTTTTATGATATAGATGGAAAAGTAAAGATGCAAATAAAAGTAGTTGGGAAACTTATATGATAAAAGATAGACCTGGGGGCCACAGGTTTCACTAGTGGCTTCTCTCAAGATAGCAAAAGTATATACGGTGGGTGAACAAATTACTGTCGAGCAATTGATAGAAAAGTGCATAGTTATGAGAATATCTAGGCATGATCATGTATATAGGCATCACGTCCGCAACAAGTAGATCGAAACGATTCTGCATCTTATTATTACTCCACACATCGACCGACTCCTGCCTGCATCTAGAGTATTAAGTTCATGAAGAACAGAGTAACGCATTAAGAAAGATGACATGATGTAGCGGGATAAATTCAAGCAATATGATATAAACCCCATCTTTTTATCCCCGATGGCAACAATACAATACGTGCCTTTATGCCCCTGCTATCACTTGGAAAGGACACCGCAAGATTTAACCCAAAGCTAAGCACTTCTCCCATTGCAAGAAAGATCAATCTAGTAGGCCAAACCAAACTGATAATTCGAAGAGACTTGCAAAGATAACCAATCATACATAAAAGAATTCAGAGGAGATTCTAATATTTCTCATAGATAAACTTGATCATAAACCCACAATTCATCGGATCTCGACAAATACACCGCAAAAAGAGTTACATCGAATAGATCTACAAGAAGATCGAGGAGAACTTTGTATTGAGATTCAAAGAGAGAGAAGCCATCTAGCTAATAACTATGGACCCAAAGGTCTGTGGTAAACTACTCACAACTCATCGGAGAGGCCTTGGAGATGATGTAGAGGCCCTCCATGGTCGATTCCCCCCTCCGGCGAAGCGCCGGTGAAGGCTCCAAGATGGGATCTCAAGGATACAGAAGGTTGCGGCGGTGGAAATAGTTTTTCGTGGTGCTCCTGGATGTTCTCGGGGTACGTGGATATATATAGGCAAAGGAGGTAGGTCAGGGGAGCCACGAGGGGCCCACGAGGGTGGGGGGCGCGCCCTCCTTCCTCGTGGCTTCCTCATCTAGTGCTTGACGTCCACTCCAAGTCTCCTGGATTGCGTTTGTTCCAAAAAGATTGCTCCCGAAGGTTTCATTCCTTTTGGACTCCGTTTGATATTCCTTTTCTTCCAAACACTAAAATAGGCAAAAAAAATAGCAATTCGGGTTGGGCCTCCTGTTAGTAGGTTAGTCCGAAAAATGTTATAGAAGTGTAAGGTAAAGCCCATAAACATCCAAAACGGGTAACATAGTAGCATGGAACAATCAAAAATTATAGATACATTGGAGACGTATCAAGCATCCCCAAGCTTAATTCTTGATTGTCCTCGAGTAGGTAAATGATAAAAACAGAATTTTTGATGTGGATTGCTACCTAGCATATTTCTCAATGTAATTTTCTTTATTGTGGCATGAATGTTCAGATCCAAATGATTCAAAATAAAAGTTCATATTGACATAAGAGTAATAATACTTCTAGCATACTAACAAAGTAATCATGTCGTCTCAAAATAACATGGCCAAAGAAAGTTATCCCTACAAAATCATATAGTCTGGCTATGCTCAATCTTCATCACACAAAATATTAAAATCATGCACAACCCCGGTTTCAGCCAAGCAATTGTTTGATACTTTAGTATTTTCAAACTTTTTCAATATTCACGCAATACATGAGCGTGAGCCATGGACATAGCACTTTATGTGGAATATAAGGGTGGTTGTGGAGAAGACAAAAAGGAGAAGATAGTCTCACATCAACTAGGCGTATCAACGGGCTATGGAGATGCCCATTAATAGATATCAATGTGAGTGAGTAGGGATTGCCATGCAACGGATACACTAGAGCTATAAATATGTGAAAGCTCAAAAAGAAACTAAGTGGGTGTGCATCCAACTCGCTTGCTCACGGAGACCTAGGGAATTTTGAGGAAGCCCATCATTTGAATATACAAGCCAAGTTCTATAATGAAAAATTCCCACTAGTATATGAAAGTGACGACATAAGAGACTCTCTATCATGAAGATCATGGTGCTACTTTGAAGCAGAAGTGTGGTGAAAGGATAGTAACATTGTCCCTTCTCTCTTTTTCTCTCATTTTTTCCTTTTTTTCTTTTAATTTATTTTGGTGGGCTTCTTTGGCCACTTTTCTCTTTTTTATGGGCTTCTTTGTCCTCTTTTATTATTTTTTCATAAAGTCCGGAGTCTCATCCCGACTTGAGGGGGAATCATAGTCTCCATCATCCTTTCCTCACTTGGGACAATGCTCTAATAATGAAGATCATCACACTTTTATTTACTTACAACTCAAAAATCTTAGAACAAAATATGACTCTATGTGAATGCCTCCGGTGGTGTATCGGGATATGCAATGAATCAAGAGTGACATGTATGAAAGAATTATAAAGGTGGCTTTGTCACAAATACGATTTCAACTATAGGATCATGCAAAAGCAATATGACAATGATGGAGCATGTCATAATAAACGGAACGATGGAAAATTGCATGGAAATATATCTCGGAATGGCTATGGAAATGCCATAAAAGAAGAGATGCTAGCAATGGTGGTTGTGTTGAGGAAGGTATATGGTGGGTGTATGGTACCAGCGAAAGTTGCGGGGCACAAGAGAGGCTAGCAATGGTGGAAGGATGAGAGTGCGTATAATCCATGGACTCAACATTAGTCATAAAAACTCATATACTTATTGCGAAAATCTATAAGTAATCAAAACAAAGTACTATACGCATGCTCCTAGGGTAAGGGTTGGTAGGAGTTAACCATCACGCGATCCCGACCTCCACGCATAAGGAAGACAATCAATAAATAAATCGTGCTCCAACTTCATCACATAACGGTTCACCATACGTGCATGCTACGGGAATCACAAACTTTAACACAAGTATTTCTTAAACTCACAATTACCCAACTAGCATGACTCTAATATTACCATCCTCATATCTCAAAACAATTATCAAGCATCAAATTGATCATAGCATCCAATTCACTTCCTATGATAGTTTTTATTATACCCAACTTGGATACCCATCATTCTAGGACCAAATTTATAACCATAGCAAATACCATGCTGTTCTAGAAGACTCTCAAAATAATATAAGTGAAGCATGAGAGATTAAAAAAATCTACAAAATAAAGCCACCGCCGTGCTCTAAAAAGAATAAGTGAAGCACTAGAGCAAAACTATCTAGCTCAAAAGATATAAGTGAAGCACATAGAGTATTATAATAAATTCTAAATCAAGTGTGTATCTCCCAAAATGTGTGTACAGCAAGGATGATTGTGGTAAACTAAAAAGCAAAGACTCATATCATACAAGACACTCCAAGCAAAACACATATCATGTGGTGAATAAAAATATAGCTCCAAGTAAAGTTACCGATAGACGAAGACGAAAGAGGGGATGCCTTCCGATGCATCCCCAAGCTTAGGCTTTTGGTTGTCCTTGGATTATATTGGGGTGCCATGGCATCCCCAAGCTTAGGATCTTGCCACTCCTTATTCCATAGTCCATCAAATCTTTACCCAAAACTTGAAAACTTCACAACACAAAACTCAACAGGAAATCTCATGAGCTCCGTTAGTGCAAGAAAGAAAAACCACCACATAAGTTACTGTAATGAAATCATTATTTATTTATATTGGTGTTAAACCTACTGTATTACAACTTATCTATGGTTCATACCCCCCGATACTAGCAATAGATGCATCAAATTAAGCAAACAACACACGAAAAAAAGAATCTGTCAAAAACAGAACAATCTGTAGCAATATGTAACTTTCGAATAATTCTGGAACTCTAACAATCCTACCAAAATAGGAAGTACTAGGCAATTTTTCTATTGATCTACTGCAAAAATAATCAACTAAAAATCACATTTCTGTGATTTATTAAAATTATTCTCGTGCGTGCAAAAGTTTCTGTTTTTCAGCAAGATCAAATTAACTTTCACCCAAGATGATCCTATAGGTTCTACTTGGCACAAACACTAATTAAAACATAAAACCACATCTAAACAGAGGCTATATGATTTATTTAATACTAAACAGGAGCAAAAAGTAAGGAACAAAAATAAAATTGGGTTGCCTCCCAACAAGCGCTATCGTTTAACGCCCCTAGCTAGGCATTAATAATTTCAATGATGCTCATATGAAAGACAAGAATTGAAGTGCAAAGAGAGCATCATGAAACACGTGATAAACACATCTAAGTCTAACATGCTTCCTATGTTAGCAAGCAAAAACTAGCATATGCAAGGAAGCGGAAAGAAACGATAGCAATCTCAACATAACGAGAGGTAATCTAGTAACATGAATTTTTTTACAACCATATTTTACTCTCTCATAATAATTACATGTGGGATCATGAGAAATTCAACAAAATAGATATCACACAAAATGTTTTCAACACAATCCACATGCATATGAAGTTGACACTCTTCCAAAATAGTGGGATTAACATTAACTAAAGTCTTGACCTCTCCAAACCCGCTTTTATCAAAAAATTCATAAGATTGAACATTATCCAAATTTGTGGGATCTAAAGTTGACACTCTTCCAAATGCACTTTCAGTATTATTGCAAACATTATTATCAATCTCATATTCATCACGGGGCTTAAATAAAATTTCAACATTATAAGAAGAATCACCCCAATCATGATCATTGCAACAAGTAGTGGACATAGCAAAACTAGCATCCCCAAGCTTAGGGTTTTGCATACCATTAACACAATTGACATTAATAGAATTTACAATAAAATCATTGCAATCATGCTTTTTATTCAAGGAGCTATCATGAATCTCTTCATAAATTTCTTCATCACAATTTTCAGATTCACGAATTTCAAGAAAAAACTCATAAAGATAATCTAGTGCACTCAAATCACTAGAAATTGGTTCATCATAATTGGATCTCTTAAAAAGATTAGCAAGCGGATGAGGATCCATAGATCTTAGGTTCTTTGTTTAGCAATAAATACACAACTATTCCAACAAACGAGCAAACGAGCCAAGTAAGACATCAAGGTAAACGAAAAGACGAACGGAAAAAGGGCGAATAAAACGGCAAGGGTGAAGTGGGGGAGAGGAAAACGAGAGGAAAATGGCAAATAATGTAATGTGCGGGAGCTAAGTTTGTGATGGGTACTTGGTATGTCTTGACTTGAGCGTGGACCTCCCTGGCAACGGCACCATAAATCCTTCTTGCTACCTCTTGAGCACTGCGTTGGTTTTCCCTTGAAGAGGAAAGGGTGATGCAGCAAAGTAGCGTAAGTATTTCCCTCAGTTTTTGAGAACCAAGGTATCAATCCAGTAGGAGGCTCCTTAAAAGTCCCTCATACCTACACAAACAAATAAGAACCTCGCAACCAACGCGATAAAGGGGTTGTCAATCCCTTCACGGTAACTTGCGAAAGTGAGATCTGATAGAGATAATAAGATAAGATAAATATTTTTGGTATTTTTATGATATAGATGGAAAATTAAAGATGCAAATAAAAGTAGATGGGAAACTTATATAATAAAGGATAGACCCGGGGGCCATAGGTTTCACTAGTGGTTCTCTCAAGATAGCATAAGTCTTACGGTGGGTGAACAAATTACTGTCGAGCAATTGATAGAATAGTGCATAGTTATGAGAATATCTAGGCATGATCATGTATATAGGCATCACGACCGCAACAAGTAGATCGAAACGATTCTGCATCTACTATTATTACTCCACACATCGACCGACTCCTGCCAGCATCTAGAGTATTAAGTTCATGAAGAACAGAGTAACGCATTAAGAAAGATGATATGATGTAGAGGGATAAATTCATGCAATATGATATAAACCCCATCTTTTTATCCTCGATGACAACAATACAATACATGCCTTGCTGCCCCTGCTGTCACTGGGAAAGGACACCGCAAGATTGTACCCAAAGCTAAGCACTTCTCCCATTGCAAGAAAGATCAATCTAGTAGGCCAAACCAAACTAATAATTCTAAGAGACTTGCAAAGATAACCAATCATACATAAAAAAATTCAGAGGAGATTCTAATATTTCTCATACATAAACTTGATCATAAACCCACAATTCACCGGATCTCGACAAACACACCGCAAAAAGAGTTACATCTAATAGATCTCCAAGAAGATCGAGGAGAACTTTATATTGAGATTCAAAGAGAGAGAAGCCGCCATCTAGCTAATAACTATGGACCCGAAGGTCTGTGGTAAACTACTCACAACTCATCGGAGAGGCCTTGGAGATGATGTAGAGGCCCTCCATGGTCGACTCCCCCTCCGGCGGAGCGTCGCCGAAGGCTCCAAGATGGGATCTCGCGAATACAGAAGGTTGAGGCAGTGGAAATAGTTTTTCGTGGTGCTCCTAGATGTTTTCGGGGTACGTGGATATATATAGGCGAAGGAGGTATGTCAGGGGAGCCACGAGGGGCCCACGAGGGTGGGGGGCGCGCCCACCCCCCTAGGGCATGCCCTCCTGCCTCGTGGATTCCTCGTCTACTGCTTGATGCCCACTCCAAGTCTCTTGAATTGCGTTTGTTCCAAAAAGATCGCCCCCGAAGGTTTCATTCCTTTTGGACTCCGTTTGATATTCCTTTTCTTCGAAACACTGAAATAGGCAAAAAAAATAGAAATTTGGGCTGGGCCTCCGGTTAGTAGGTTAGTCCCAAAAATGATATAAAAGTGTAAAGTAAAGCCCATAAACATCCAAAACAGGTAACATAATAGCATGGAACAATCAAAAATTATAGATACGTTGGAGACCTATCAAGCATCCCCAAGCTTAATTCATGCTCGTCCTCGAGTAGGTAAATGATAAAAACAGAATTTTTGATGTGGAATGCTACCTAGCATATTTCTCAATGTAATTTTCTTTATTGTGGCATGAATGTTCAGATCCAAATGATTCAAAATAAAAGTTCATATTGACATAAGAGTAATAATACTTCAAGCATACTAACAAAGTAATCATGTCTTCTCAAAATAACATGGCCAAAGAAAGTCATCCCTACAAAATCATATAGTCTGGCTATGCTCTATCTTCACCACGCAAAATATTTAAATCATGCACAACCCCGGTTTCAGCCAAACAATTGTTTGATAATTTAGTATTTTCAAACTTTTTCAATCTTCACGCAATACATGAGCATGAGCCATGGACATAACACTTTATGTGGAATAGAAGGGTGGTTGTGGAGAAGACAAAAAGGAGAAGATAGTCTCACATCAACTAGGCGTATCAACGGGCTATGGAGATGCCCATTAATAGATATCAATGTGAGTGAGTAGGGATTGCCATGCAACAGATGCACTAGAGCTATAAGTATATGAAAGCACAAAAAGAAACTAAGTGGGTGTGCATCCAACTCGCTTGCTCACGAAGACCTAGGGCATTTTGAGGAAGCCCATCATTGGAATATACAAGCCAAGTTCTATAATGAAAAATTCCCACTAGTATATGAAAGTGACAACATAAGAGACTCTCTATCATGAAGATCATGGTGCTACTTTGAAGCAGAAGTGTGGTAAAAGGATAGTAACATTGTCCCTTCTCTCTTTTTCTCTCATTTTTCCTTTTTTTTCTTTTTTATTTATTTTGGTGGGCTTCATTGGCCACTTTTCTCTTTTTTATGGGCTTCTTTGGCCTCTTTTATTATTCTTTCATAAAGTCCGGAGTCTCATCCCGACTTGTGGGGGAATCATAGTCTCCATCATCCTTTCCTCACTTGGGACATTGCTCTAATAATGAAGATCATCACACTTTTATTTACTTACAACTCAAAAATCTTAGAACAAAATATGACTCTATGTGAATGCCTCCGGCGGTGTACCGGGATATGCCATGAATCAAGAGTGACATGTATGAAAGAATTATAAAGGTTGCTTTGCCACAAATACGATGTCAACTACAAGATGCAAAAGCAATATGACAATGATGGAGCGTGTCATAATAAACGGAACGGTGGAAAGTTGCATGGCAATATATCTCGGAATGGCTATGGAAATGCCATAATAGAAGAGAGGCTAGCAATGGTGGCTGTTTTGAGGAAGGTATATGGTGGGTGTATGGTACCGGCAAAAGTTGCATGTCACAAGAGAGGCTAGCAATGGTGGAAGGATGAGAGTGTGTATAATCCATGGACTCAACATTAGTCATAAAGAACTCATATACTTATTGCAAAAATCTATAAGTAATCAAAACAAAGTACTATACGCATGCTCCTAGGGGAAGGGTTGGAAGGAGTTAACCGTCGCGCGATCCCGACCTCCACGCATAAGGAAGAGAATCAATAAATAAATCGTGCTCCAACTTCATCACATAACGGTTCACCATACGTGCATGCTACGGGAATCACAAACTTTAACACAAGTATTTCTTAAACTCACAATTACCCAACTAGCATGACTCTAATATTACCATCCTCATATCTCAAAACAATTGTCAAGCATCAAATTGATCATAGCATCCAATTCACTTCCTATGATAGTTTTTATTATACCCAACTTGGATGCCCATCATTCTAGGACCAAATTTGTAACCATAGCAAATACCATGCTGTTCTAAAAGACTCTCAAAATAATATAAGTGAAGCATGAGAGATTAAAAATTTCTACAAAATCAAGCCACCGCCATGCTCTAAAAAGTATAAGTGAAGCACTAGAGCAAAACTATCTAGCTCAAAAGATATAAGTGAAGCACATAGAGTATTCTAATAAATTCTAAATCAAGTGTGTCTCTCTCAAAAGGTGTGTACAGCAAGAATGATTCTGGTAAACTAAAAAGCAAAGACTCATATCATACAAGACGCTCCAAGCAAAACACATATCATGTGGTGAATAAAAATATAGCTCCAAGTAAAGTTACCGATAGACGAAGACGAAAGAGGGGATGCCTTCCGGGGAATCCCCAAGCTCAGGCTTTTGGTTGTCCTTGGATTATCTTGGAGTGCCATAGGCATCCCCAATCTTAGGCTCTTGCCACTCCTTATTCCAAAGTACATCAAATCTTTACCCAAAACTTGAAAACTTCACAACACAAAACTCAACAGGAAATCTCATGAGCTCCGCTAGTGCAAGAAAGAAAAACCACCACCTAAGTTACTGTAATGAAATCATTCTTTATTTATATTGGTGTTAAAACTACTGTATTACAACTTATCTATGGTTCATACCCCCCGATACTAGCCATAGATGCATCAAAATAAGCAAACAACACACGAAAAACAGAATATGTCAAAAATAGAACAGTCTGTAGCAATATGTAACTTTCGAATACTTATGGAACTCTAAAAATCCTACCAAAATAGGAAGTCCTAGGCAATTTGTCTATTGATCTACTGCAAAAATAATCAACTAAAAAGCACGTTCCTGTGATTTAATAAAATTATTCTCGTGCGTGCAAAAGTTTCTGTTTTTCAGCAAGATCAAATTAACTTTCACCCAAGATGATCCTATAGGTTCTACTTGGCACAAACACTAATCAAAACATAAAACCACATCTAAACAGAGGCTAGATGATTTATTTAATACTAAACAGGAGCAAAAACTAAGGAACACAAATAAAATTGGGTTGCCTCCCAACAAGCGCTATCGTTTAACGCCCCTAGCTAGGCATTAATAATTTCAATGATGCTCACATGAAAGATAAGAATTGAAGTGCAAAGAGAGCATCATGAAACACGTGACAAACACATCTAAGTCTAACATGCTTCCTATGCATAGGCATCTTATAGGCAAACAAATTATCATAGCAAGCAAAAACTAGCATATGCAAGGAAGCAGAAAGAAACAATAGCAATCTCAACATAACGAGAGGTAATTTAGTAACATGAAAATTATTACAACCATATTTTACTCTCTCATAATAATTACATGTGGGATCATGAGAAAATTCAACAAAATAGCTATCAGACAAAATATTTTCAACACGATCCACGTGCATACGAAGTTGACACTCTTCCAAAATAGTGGGATTAACATTAACTAAAGTCTTGACCTCTCCAAACCCACTTTTATCAAAAAATTCATAAGATTGAACATTATCCAAATATGTGGGATCTAAAGTTGACACTCTTCCAAAACCCACTTTGAGTATTATTGCAAACATTATTATCAATCTCATATTCATCATGGGGCTTAAATAAAATTTCAACATTATAAGAAGAATCACCCCAATCATGATCATTGCAACAAGTAGTGGACATAGCAAAACTAGCATCCCCAAGCTTAGGGTTTTGCATACCATTAACACAATTGACATTAATAGAATTTACAATAAAATCATTTCAATCATGCTTTTTATTCAAGGAGCTATCATGAATATCTTCATAAATTTCTTCATCACAATTTTCAGATTCACGAATTTCAAGCAAAACCTCATAAAGATAATCTAGTGCACTCAAATCACTAGAAATTGGTTCATCATAATTGGATCTCTTAAAAAGATTAGCAAGCGGATGAGGATCCATAAATCTTGGGTTCTCTGTTTAGCAATAAATACACAACTATTCCAACCAAACGAGCAAACGAGCCAAGTAAGACATCAAGGTA
This sequence comes from Triticum aestivum, assembly GCF_018294505.1. Taxonomy (NCBI): domain Eukaryota; kingdom Viridiplantae; phylum Streptophyta; class Magnoliopsida; order Poales; family Poaceae; genus Triticum; species Triticum aestivum. The sequence continues at coordinate 437,979,076 of NC_057804.1, read as the reverse complement.
AACGAAAAGACGAACGGAAAAAGGGCGAATAAAACGGCAAGGGTGAAGTGGGGGAGAGGAAAACGAGGGGCAAATGGCAAATAATGTAATGCGAGGGAGATGAGTTTGTGATGGGTACTTGGTATGTCTTGACTTGAGCGCACACCTCCCCAGCAACGGCGCCATAAATCCTTCTTGCTACCTCTTGAGCACTGCGTTGGTTTTCCCTTGAAGAGGAAAGGGTGATGCAGCAAAGTAGCGTAAGTATTTCCCTCAGTTTTTGAGAACCAAGGTATCAATCCAGTAGGAGGCTCCTCAAAAGTCCCTCATACCTACACAAACAAATAAGAACCTCGCAACCAACGCGATATAGGGGTTGTCAATCCCTTCACAGTAACTTGCGAAAGTGAGATCTGATAGAGATAATAAGATAAGATAAATATTTTTGGTGTTTTTATGATATAGATGGAAAATTAAAGATGCAAATAAAAGTAGATGGGAAACTTATATAATAAAGGATAGACCCGGGGGCCATAGGTTTCACTAGTGGTTCTCTCAAGATAGCATAAGTCTTACGGTGGGTGAACAAATTACTGTCGAGCAATTGATAGAAAAGTGCATAGTTATGAGAATATCTAGGCATGATCATGTACATAGGCATCACGTCCGCAACAAGTAGATCGAAACGATTCTGCATCTACTATTATTACTCCACACATCGACCGACTCTTGCCTGCATCTAGAGTATTAAGTTCATGAAGAACAAAGTAACGCATTAAGAAAGATGACATGATGTAGATGGATAAATTCATGCAATATGATATAAACCATATCTTTTTATCCATGATGGCAACAATACATTACGTGCCTTGCTGCCCCTGCTGTCACTGGGAAAGGACATCGCAAGGTTGAACCCAAAGCTAAGCACTTCTCCCATTGCAAAAAAGATAAATATAGTAGGCCAAACCAAACTGATAATTTGAAGAGACTTGCAAAGATAACCAATCATACATAAAAGAATTCAGAGGAGATTCTAATATTTCTCATACATAAACTTGATCATAAACCCACAATTCATCGGATATCGACAAACACACCGCAAAAAGAGTTACATCGAATAAATCTCCAAGAAGATTGAGGAGAACTTTGTATTGAGATTTAGAGAGAGAGAGAAGAAGCCATCTAGCTAATAACTATGGACCCGAAGGTCTATGGTAAACTAATCACAACTCATTGGAGAGGCCTTGGAGATGATGTAGAGGCCCTCCGTGGTCGATTCCCCCTCCGGTGGAGCGCCGACAAAGGGTCCAAGATAGGATCTCGCGGATATAGAATGTTGCGGCGGTGGAAATAGTTTTTCGTAGTGCTCCTGGATATTCTCGGGGTATGTGGATATATATAGGCGAAGGAGGTAGGTCAGGGGAGCCATGAGGGGCCCACGAGGGTGGGGGGTGCGCCCACCCCCTAGGGCGCGCCCTCCTGCCTCGTGGCTTCCTCGTCTACTGCTTGACGTCCACTCCATGTCTCCTGGATTGCGTTTGTTCCAAAAAGATTGCTCCCGAAGTTTCATTCCGTTTGGACTCCGTTTGATATTCCTTTTCTTCGAAACACTGATATAGGCAAAAAAACAGCAATTCGGGTTGGGCCTCCGGTTAGTAGGTTAGTCCCAAAAATGATATAAAAGTGTAAAGTAAAGCCCATAAACATCCAAAACGGGTAATATAATAGCATGGAACAATCAAAAATTATAGATATGTAGGAGACGTATCAGGGTCCAGGTACGGTTGAGCCATATTGTGGACTTTATCCTCGATATGCCTCCATTGTCACCCATGGTATTTTTAGTGCGTAGTTATGAGCATGCAGTACATATGGCGCTGCTTGGTTGGGGCGAAGGCAGAGGCCGGATTGCTAATCGAGCTCCTGACGAGCTGGACTATCATTCTGCGGGGTGGTCCGGACTCTTTTGACAGGGTCCGGTGGCTTGACTGTCGATGTGGAGTTCGGCTTGATAAGGCCGACCTGCACTTCCGCTGCGAGGGCCACGATGTGTTCCTCAGTACGGAGGGAGCGGTCCATGTTTCCATGGACTGTTATAACACCGCGTGACCCTGGAATTTTGAGTTTTAGGTAAGCATAGTGCGGGACCGCATTGAAGTGGGCAAACGCAGTTCGTCCGAGCAGTGCATGATAGCCACTGCGGAAAGGGACGATGTCGAAGATCAAGTCTTTGCTTCGTAAGTTGTCCGGCGAATCGAAGATGACCTCCAATGTGATTGAGCCTGTGCAGCAGGCCTCTACACCAGGTATTACTCCTTTAAACGTAGTTTTGGTGGGTTTGATTCTTGACGAGCCAATTCCCATTTTCTGGATTGTGTCCCGATAGAGCAGGTTAAGACTGTTGCCGCCATCCATGAGGACTCTCGTGAGGTGGAATCCATTGCTAATTGGGTCGAGGACCAATGCGGCTGAACCTCCATGACAGATACTGGTCGGATGGTCCCTGCGATCAAAAGTGATCGGGCATGCTGACCATGGGTTGAATTTTGGGGCGACTGGCTCTATCGCATAGACGTCCCTTAATGTGCGCTTGCGCTCCCTTTTGGGGATGTGAGTAGCGTATATCATGTTCACCATCTTGACCTAGGGGGGAATTTCTTCTGTCCCCCTGTGTTCGGTGGACGAGGCTCCTCGTCGTCATCCTCGCTGGGTGACCCTTTCCCCGTGTGCTCGGTGTTTAATTTTCCTGCCTGTTTAAAGACCCAACAACTTTTGTTGGTATGGTTAGCAGGCTTGTCAGGGGTGCTGTGAATCTGGCAAGGTCGATCGAGTATTCGGTCTAGGCTAGGTGAATTGTCTTTGTTTCTTTTGAATGGCCTCTTCCATTGACCGGGCTTGGAGCCACCAAATCTGGCGTTGACCGGCGTGTCTTCGATATTTTCAGTGTTGCTCCGAAGCTTGTTTTTGTTGCGTTTGGGCCTGTAGTTTCCGTTCCTTGCTTTGAAAGAGCCAGGTTCACTGGTACTGTTGCTGCTACGGGCAAGCCAGCTATCTTCGAATGCGCAAAAGCCGGTCATTAGTTATGTGAGGGCTGCCATGGACTTCAGATTTTCTTGGTCAAGGTGTCGAGCAAGCCATTCATCACAGATGATGTGTTTAAAGGTTGCTAGAGCCTCGGCGTCCAGACAGTCAACAATTTGGTTCTTTTTGATTAGGAACCAGGTCCAGAATTTTCTGTCTGACTCTCCGGGGGCTACTGGACTATGTGACTGAGGTCATCGGCATCCGGAGGCCGGATATAAGTGCCCTGGAAGTTGTCTCTAAAGGCATCTTCCAGGTCTTCCCAGTGTGACGCCCCCGATTCAATCGTACACTAATCATGCATGCAAACGTGTACGATCAAGATCAGGGACTCACGGGAAGATATCACAACACAACTCTAAAAGTAAACTAAGTCATACAAGCATCATATTACAAGCCAGGGGCCTCGAGGGCTCAAATACAAGTGCTCGACATAAACGAGTCAGCAGAAGCAACAATATCTGAGTACAGACATAAGTTAAACAAGTTGCCATAAGATGGCTAGCACAAAGTGGGATACAGATCGAAAGAGGCGCAGACCTCCTGCCTGGGATCCTCCTAACTACTCCTGGTCGTCGTCAGCGGCCTGCACGTAGCAGTAGGCACCTCCAGTGTAGTAGGAGTCATCGTCGACGGTGGCGTCTGGTTCCTGGGCTCCAGCATCTTGTTGCGACAACCAGGAAGAAAATAAAGGGGGGAGGGAAGAAAAGCAACCGTCAGTACTCATCCAAAGTACTCGCAAGCAAGGATCTACACTACATATGCATGGTATATGTGTAATGAGGCAATATCGGTGGACTGAACTACAGAATGCCAGAATAAGAGGGGGATAGCTAGTCCTATCGAAGACTACGCTTCTGGCAGCCTCCATCTTGCAGCATGTAGAAGAGAGTAGATTGAAGTCCTCCAAATAGCATCGCATAGCATAATCCTACCCGGCGATCCTCCCCTCGTCACCTTGTGGGAAAGCAATCACCGGGATGTCTCTGGAACTTGTCTGGGTGTGTTTTATTAAGTATCCAGTTCTAGTTGTCATAAGGTCAAGGTACAACTTCGGGTCGTCCTTTTACCGAGGGACACGGCTATTCGAATAGATAAACTTCCCTGCAGGGGTGCACCACATAACCCAACACGCTTGATCCCTCTGGCCGGACACACTTTCCTGGGTCATGCCCGGCCTCGGAAGATCAACACGTCGCAACCCCACCTAGGCACAACAGAGAGGTCAGCACGTCGGTCTAACTCCTATGGCGCAGGGGTCTGGGCCCATCGCCCATTGCACACCTGCACATTGCGAGGGCGACTGAAAGAAGACCTAGCCTTCCTAATACAAGAGCAGGCGTTCCAGTCCAATCTGGCGCGCGCCGCTCAGTCGCTGACGTCAAGAAGGCTTCGGCTGATACCACGACGTCGAGTGCCCATAACTGTCCCCCCATAGTTGGTTAGTGCGTATAGGCCAGTGGCCAGACTCACATCAAATACCAAGATCTCGTTAAGCGTGTTATTATAAAGTAATCGCGAATGCCGACCAGGGCCAGGCCCACCTCTCGCCTAGGTGGTCTCAACCTGCCCTGTCGCTCCGCCACAAAGTAACAGTCGGGGGCTGTCTGGAACCCAGGCCCACCTGTACCGGGATGGAGCCACTTGTCCTTCCAGCCCCCACATCGGAATCACTTGCGGGTACTCAACGAGCCAACCCGACTTTAGTCACCATCTGTATAGTATGTAGGTATGTATTGTATATACCCGTGATCACCTCCCGAGTGATCACGGCCCGATAGTATAGCAAGGCAGACTGACGAGAATGTAGGGCCAATGATGATAAACTAGCATCCTATACTAAGCATTTAGGATTGCGGGTAAGGTATCAACAGATGTAGCAACAATGAGAGGCTATGCATCAGAATAGGATTAATCGATAACATGCTACACTACTCTAATGCAAGCAGTAGAGAGTAGAATAGGCAATATCTGGTGATCAAAGGGGGGGCTTGCCTGGTTGCTCTGGCAAGAAGGACGAGTCATCAACACCGTAGTCGAACTGGGGGTCGCCAGCAGTCTCAGGGTCTATCGAAAAGAAGTAACGGAGAGGGAACACAATAAATAACAGAGTAATCAAAGCATCACAAAGCGTAACAAGGCAATACGCGGTGTCCGGTGTTCCCTAGCGCGGTAGTAGGTAATACCGACGAAAGGGGGAAACATCCGGGAAAGTATCCCCGGTGTTTCACGTTTTCGGTCAGATGAACCGGAGGTGAAATGTTGCAGGTTCACTATGCTAGGGACGCGAGGCGGATGAACGGGCTGCGTATCTGGAGTCGTCTCGTCGTTCTGAGCAACTTTCATGTACAAAGTTTTTTCCATCCGAGCTACAGATTATTTTATATGAATTATCAAAATTTATTGCATTTTCAGAATTTGTTTTAATTTGTTTTTTAAAGGAAATTGCTAGGTGAACATAGCAGCAGCTTAGCTACAGTGGCTTAAAGTGGGGTCCAGTGGCTGGGTTGACCCAGTCAACATTTGACTAGCAAACACATGAACGGTAATAGTGGGCCCTGCATGTCATAGGCTCATATATTTTTTATTTGTTTTAACCTTTATTTAGCAGTAGGGTCCACATGTCATTTGGCTATACTTAATCACTAATTAGTCTACCCAAAATAAACTGATAGGCCAGGCACCACACGGCCATACGCAAAGGGACAAGGCCATGGACACGGCACGTACACGAGGCCTAGGTGCCTGCGGCCTCAAGCAACAACAATAGTAGCTATGGCAGTACAAGCAACAATGGGTAGCAGCGGCAAGTAAGAAGTAGCAGCAGTACACGGTAGCCAGCAGCAGCGCAAGAACAACAGCAGCAGGGAGCAGCATAGAGCCGTAGGCGGGCGCCGGCGGAGTGCGGCTGCAGGCAGCAGCAGCAAGCAGTAGCGTGCGCAGGCAGCGACGAGCGCGGCCGGGCGTGACGGGACGCGAGCGCGGCCGGGCGTGACGGGACGCGCGCGCGGAGGGGCATCGGGGACGGCAGGGCTAGCGGGGCGCGGGGAGATGGTTTGGTGAGTGCCGCGGGTTCCTGGGGAGCCAAGGAGCTCGTTGCAGAGCTCAGGCGGAAGCTCTACTTGCCATGGCTATAGTGACGAGGCGAAAGGCGGCGACAGATTTCGGCCACGATGGAGACTAGCGCTAGAGGATGAGCAGAAGCAAATTAGCATATGGGATTGACGGCAGAGCTCACCTAGGAGCTCAAGGAGGCTCGTTGAGTGAACTGGAGCAGCAGGGGTCGATGGATTTGGCGACGAACGCCAGCGACAGCAGAGGGGGACTCGGTTGATCCTGGCGCAGTGGCGATCTTCTGCCCAGGCTCGGGGTCGGAGAGGAAGAAGCGGGCGGCGGTGGTGCTTCAAGGCGTAGTCCTAGGCGGCGGGGAGGTCGCTGGCCACGCAGGCGAGGGCGACCATGGCGACGGAGGTCTCGGGTCGTCGCAGGGAAGAAGAAGCGGCGTGGGCGGAGGGGGAAAGTGGGGTTAGGGTTCGACCACAGGATCAGGGGAGGTCTTGAAGGCGCCGGGGGGCGCGGGATGGCCGCGACGGCCCCCCCTGCCGCACTGTAGCGAGAGGAAGGGGATGAGGTATGGCTGGGCCGGTTTTGCTAGACGTGCCAAGTGGCCCGATAGATTAGGTCTTTTATGCTTCTTCTTTTTTTCTTGTATTCTTTTCTCTTTTCTTATCTAGCTACTGTTTGTATTTTCTTTTTGCATCAAATTACTTTTGTAAAATGTGAAACCTTGCCATACAATTACTATGCATTATTTTTGCACTGCCACAAAAAGTTTAGGCCCAAAAATAATTTATTAAGTTTGAGTTTATTCTTAACTGGATAAGAAGGTGTTGTTGGTCCACTTTTAATATGCAGGGGCATTTTTATATTCTGTAAGATGTTAATTCTCACACAACAATAGTTAGTGATAATTTGGAACCCATCGAACATTTTTACTTGAAAGTTTGTAGAAATAATAATTTGACTTGTTTTTTTTTAATTTGAGTTTGACCCCAGTTTTCACCAAGTGGCAAAATGGCTTAGTAAAACATGATGACATGGCACATTTGGGTGAGGTTACTGTAGCTTAATTGTCCGGGCGTCATAATTCTCCTACACTACAAGAAATCTCGTCCCGAGATTTAAGCGGGGGAGTAAGGGGGGAGGTGCGGGTAGCGAAAAAACTAACGAGTCTTCTCGGTCTTGGCTGCCCTTTCGAAGAGGTTGATCCCTTTCGTTGATGTCTTCATTTCTCTGTTTCAAATGACCATGATCAAGTCGTCATTCTTTCTCCGGGATCTCCATCGTCCTACGAACGCGACCAAGGGGTAAAACTCCGGAAGAACGCATCTCCAGAAGGCTGGGCATCTGACGATGAACTCAATGGGAAATACACGAGGTACCCCACGAGTTGTATTTCAGTGAATTCGTTGAGTGCAATGTACGATTGTACCAAAGTTTCAAACGGGTAAGCAATCATTCGATGACTAGACAGAAGCTGGAATGGGGGTTTGAACAACGAGAATAACATGGTATTTGATTCCAGGATGAACAATGGTATAGCATTTAGCTCATTAATCACATACGAAGCCAGGTGCAAAGGATACATTAGAATCCGGGTTGTAGGGAAGAGTCAGGTTTCGATCCAGTGGACCTGTGGGTTATGGGCCCACCATGTGGGTTGAAAGTAGGAAGGGTGTTGACATCATGCACAGCCGCAACAGGGAGGCATGTCACTGAGTGAATAGCTTGTTAGCTATGCCGGCAACAATGTCGGTACCAAGAACGGGGAACAAAGAGAGCAATTTTCCTGCTTGTTGAACGTGGCGAACCAATTGGCAAAGTTATCACCCATCGGTGGTTACCGGAATGTCATCATCAATAGTAACAGGGTCTTACAGACAGTGTGGTACAACAAGGTGCCTACCTAAGCATGGAATTATCTCTACTTAGTTAAGTCAGATTCAGGAAAGGTTAAACAAAAGAATGGAAAGGAAAATACGATTATCAGATTAAACAGAACAATGGAAAGGAAAATTGTGATTACACACAATTATTAAGAGTATATCCTTCCCATGTACAAGCAGAACATGGCATACAGGGTAGGAGAGCAAGTACCCAACCATTCAAATAAGAGGCAAGGATTAATCAAGATGTTACCCATACAATGGTGTTTGCATAATTGACCAAGAAACATTTAGTATCGCGCCTCTAATGTTCTTGTTGATGGGCGAGGTATCATAGTCATGCTTCGAGGTAGCAATGATATGGTGTTCCAATCAAGGGCCAGACTTTTGATACACAAATGATCCATCAGGAGCAACTTATAAATTAAGTCTTACAATTTCCTCCAGGAAGAATAGCTATCCTTGCAAAAGAAATTATAATGATAGGTCCTCCAGCCAGGGATGCTAGGCATGACATCATATTACCGGGTCATCAAAGGACCAACATCATAACTCCTGGAAAGTTGTCCCAACCATCATATTTGACCGAGAATCAGATCCGATTGGTGTCATGATACCTTAGACTCAGGATGTCCGAGAAGAAAAGGGGCAACACAAATCGAAGAAATTACATTGCAAGATTCTCGGGAAATGAACTATGGGAGCGGGTTCCTAAAATAATAGTTCATCATTAACCCAAGGAGGGGATGAGGAGGTGGCTGATGGGCTCAGCGACAATTCATCGAGAATTCCAAACGGATGGATTTCCACGATAATGTGAACAAGAAGATGACACTTGTCAATTCAAATGATCTAACGTTGTATGCTCGAGGAAAACATACACCATCAATCATTAGTTGAAAGGTGTGCCCAAAATATGACCTTAGGCAGCAAGATCAATGTTAGAGTGACGATTCAATAACCATCAGCCTAAGAACGAACTGTCGATCATTACCTTCAAAGCAATAGGTTTGCTAGAAGTACAGAACTCAAGCAGCAACGTTAGCATATCGGTATCCCCGTTAAAGACAACACGGGGACCAAGGAAGAATGGTGATGGTGAGAAGTATCATCATAGCGAGAATTTCTAAGAGGTGGAGCAATCCCCACAACATTCTTGACATAAAAGACAGTAATACTTCAAGGCAGAACACAAAACTAGCTGGAGAGCAAGTTGTATTCATAATGTGGACAAGTTCGCGATGAAAGGAAGTCAAGGGTGTTGTCGATGATAATAAAAAAAATCATCAAGGGCAAGGAGGGTATTTCTCATCATGAACACAATTGACATCTCGGAAGAAGTCAAAGTGTTAAAGGTGATCCGACACATTTGCCGGGAGGTTTCAAGAGGATGCAACCAATCAACAACAGCAGCAAGCAAGGAAATGATGAAGTGGCAAGTTATAAGATGCAAGCTCGGAACCAAAGTTGCCTTTCAAGAGAAGCAACATGATGTTGAAAGCTCGACGTAAGTCGTGCTCACACACTGAAGAATTCGTGCACCAGAGAAGGACGAGGTAGCACAGTTAAAGATAGCAAGACCATGGCGCAGCCGATAGTCTAGGAATGACCAGATTGGGTTCAGAATTTCCCAGTAAAAATACTAGGGGTATTTGATTTGTAGTGCGGAATAATTTCACTAGTCAGTGTCCTCGGTTGACAACAACCCAGAACCCGTAGAGTGATTACGACAAGGAAATACATTACTTCAACAAAGTTAGTAAGAGGTGGTGCAATGGCAAGACATCTTCGAGATACCAGGTGTCGGTGTCAAAACCGGCGGATCTCGGGTAGGGGGTCCCGAACTGCGCGTCTAGGCGGATGGTAACAAGAGACAAGGGACACGATGTTTTACCCAAGTTCGGGCCCTCTTGATGGAGGTAAAACCCTACGTCCTGCTTGATTGATATTGATGATGTGGGTATTACAAGAGTAGATCTACCACGAGATCAAGGAGGCTAAACCCTAGAAGCTAGCCTATGGTATGATTGTTGTTATTGTTGTTGTGTCCTACGGACTAAAACCATCCGGTTTATATAGACACCGGAGAGGGCCAGGGTTACACTGAGTCGGTTACAATGGTAGGAGATCTACATATCCGTATCGCCAAGCTTGCCTTCCACGCCAAGGAAAGTCCCATCCGGACACGGGACGAAGTCTTCAATCTTGTATCTTCATAGTCTTGGAGTCCGGCCGATGATGATAGTTCGGCTATCCGGACACCCCCTAGTCCAGGACTCCCTTAGTAGCCCCTGAACCAGGCTTCAATGACGATGAGTCCGGCGCGCATATTGTCTTTGGCATTGCAAGGCGGGTTCCTCCTTCGAATAATTTGTAGAAGATTGTGAACACCAGGATAGTGTCCGGCTCTGCAAAATAAATTCTACATTCCACCGTAGAGAGAATAATATTAACACAAGCTCAATCTGCTGACATATTTCGTGGCGTGACGTCACACCACAACCAAGCCTTTACTTGAATCGTTTTTATTATACCACCTCAGCGCGTTTAGCGAAGCGGTTTCCTTGGCATGTCTTGTCGAAGCAGAGATCGTGTTCCCCTTATTCCGGGATTCCTATCAATACGGACGTTGGTAACCCAACTGCGTCGTTGATTGCGGTGCTTGGGAGAAAAGCGAGTTTTATTAGGCTGGTGGGGACGCATAGCTTCGTCCGCCCATATATAAGGGGATAAGGATCCACCTTTTTACCTACGCCTTCTTCCTCCTTTGCTTATCCATCTCTGCGCACTCGAGCTCCAGCGCCCAAGTTCGCACATCTCACCTCAACCTTCTCCAACTATGTCCGGAGCGGGAGGCAAGTGGATGGCCTCCTCCGTTACGGAGGGGCACATCAAGAAGCTGCGCAGTGCCGGATATCTGTCCAGCGACATCGCGCACCGGCTCCCCAACGAGGGGTAGCCCATCCCCACCCCTAGGCCCCATGAGAGGGTGGTATTCCTTCCCCATTTCCTCCGCGGACTGGGCTTCCCACTTCACCCCTTTGTCCGGGGGCTCATGTTCTACTATGGCCTGGATTTCCATGATCTGGCCCCGAATTTCATCCTCAACATCTCGGCGTTTATCGTCGTGTGCGAGGCTTTCCTCTGCATCCAGCCCCACTTCGGCTTGTGGCTCAAGACCTTCAATGTCAAGCCGAAGGTTGTGAAGGGCAGCCAAGCGGAGTGCGGAGGCGCCATGGTGGGTAAGATACCCAATGTTACTTGGCTCGAGGGCGCCTTCGTAGAAACCATCAAGGGGTGGCAATCGGGGTGGTTCTACATCACCGAGCCGCGTGACCCTAAATGGGCAGCGGCCCCCGAATTCAGATCTGGCATCCCCACACGGCTCACCTCCTGGAAAGAGAGTGGCCTGACTTGGGGCGATTCGGAGGAGCTGACCGGACTCCAAGCCTGCATCCAAAAGCTGGTGAACAAGAAGCTCAAGCTTGTCAACGTAGTCCAGGTCATGCTCATCCGCCGGAATCTCCCGTGCCAACAACGGGCCTTCAAGTTGTGGGAGTTTGATCCGGCCCAACACCAAACCTTGAGCGGGCTCTTCGACACAAGGTACGAAGATGCCTGGAAGGTGCTGTTCAAGGGTGCCGAGGCTCCCGCATCCGCTACCGAAGACCGCGGATTCAGCTCGCAGCGCCAGGCTAGCGAGGTAAGCGATTCTACCCTTTACGGGACACTTGTTTTTCATAGTTTGACTCTATGCAGGATCTAAACTCCCTCTCCTTTGACAGGACTGGCTGAAGAAGGCCGAGCAGACTAGCTGTCCGGCCCCCTTGCCAGAAGACCCAGCGGACGCCCGTTTAGCGGGGCTGCTGGTTCCGGCACCCCACGTGGTGCCGGAGAAGAAGGCCAAGAAGGAGGCCACGGGCACTCGAAAGAGTTCCCGTTTTCAGGTGTCCGATGACTCCGAGGCGGACTCCTCCCCCGAGGACGAGGAGGAGAAGAAAAAGGCCTCTCCCCCAGCGGGGGGAGGGAAGAAAAGGAGGGCCTCCCCAACGAGGGAGGCCGAAGGGTCCAAGAAGGGAAGAACTCTTCCCCGGACTGTTCCGCCAACGCCGGTGACGACGACGAGGATTGGCCTCCAAGGGCCAAGCCCCTGGCGAGATCGTAAGTATCCGGACTCCCGAATGACTTCATGATTTTTCTTTTGCCACATGGTGTCTTTCTAACGCCGCATACAACCCTGCAGTCCGCCCAAGGACGATCTTCCCGCTTCGTCGAGCGGGTCCTTGGGCTCGTCGGATGTGAACAGTACTTCACTTCCAACCGCCTCCTCTCCCCGTGACGCTGACGACGCCGAGGTGGGATCCCAGAGAGGGACCCACCCGGAGGAGGAGGACCCGGAGGTGCCACAGGGCGACCTCCCGGACTTCGTGCCGGACTCCGCACCGGAACCTGCAGTGGTTCCGGAGTCCGGCGGGCGGCCCCTTCGTAAGAAGGGCAAGACCGTGGCGCCGGCGGCCTCCGTCCAACCGGAGGCGCCGGATAACTTGCTGGAGGCGCTCAACGGCGCTTCCATCGAGGAGGAACACCGCACTGTCATGAGTGCGGTGATTCAGAAGGTCCAGCTCGCCAAAAGCGGGCTGACCGAAGCCTGCAGCAGCCTTCTATCAGGCTTTGAGGTAAGAATATTAATATATGTAAAATAGTACCGCATAGACAGTAGCCCCTGATGCTCGGTTCGGTGTTCGGAAAGAAAAGCCGGACTGAGGATCTAAAAAGATATACGCAGGAGTCTTAATAAATATGTCAATATGGGATTGCAGGCTGCGCTGCTGACCTCTGCCGCACTGACTGCGGAGGTCAATGCTTTGAAGCAAAGCCTCGAGCGGTCCGAGAACGAGCTCGGCCGTGCCAAGAAGCAGCTCGAGGACAAGGAAGGTGAGTAACACCTTATTAAAGTTGTACCTTACAGAAAAGGATTTGGTTGCAAGATAAATGACAAGGATAACGTGGGTACTTCAGGGGCCATGAACGAGGTGGCGACCTTGAAGGAGGCGGTGTCCGCGGCTGAACGTAATGCGGCCATGGAGCATGCTGGGCGAGAGAAGCAGGAGGCGCGGGTGGCGGAGGTACAGCAAGAGCTCCAGGCTCTCATGGAAAAGCATGAGAGTTTGGAGCGCGACTCGAAGACTCGAGAGTCCGAGCTTGCATCGGCTCTTGAGAGCGCCAAAACCGCTAAGGCCGAAGCCCACAAGGCCCTTCAGGAGATCGAGGCGTTGAAGAAAATAGCGGCGGGTAAGTCATTTTTCATGCAAAGCAAGCATGTGAATGTGAATTACCTGTTACTTACCCGAATTCGGAGCTCTCCAGGAGCGTTCGCAGATCTGCCCCGCAGCGTGTCCGATGCTGCCGCTTTCTACAGGGCCGAGGAGGGGAGCTCGACGGAGAAGGTCTTCTGGTCTCAGTATGCTGAGGCCGGACATCCGGTGCCCCTTAGCGACCAGCTGAAGCAGCTGGTCGAGCTCCACAAGGTGGCCGAACAGGCCATGAAGGGCCTCATAGTTCGGCTGTGGCCCAATGAGGCCATGCCTGGGAGCTACTTCGGCCTGGTGCGGCGGCTGGTGGATGCTTGTCCATGGGTTGAGGTCATCAAGCGATCCGCCTGTATTGAAGGTGCCCGTCGGGCCCTTGCCCGTGCTAAGGTGCACTGGGGCAAGATGGATGCTGAGAAGCTTGTGACGGACGCGCCACCGCCGGGCAAGGAGTATCGCACGCCCGAGATGTATTACAAGAGTGTCCTGAAGGGTGCCCGCACTATTGCGGGTGAGTGCTCCAATAATGTAATATTTGAGTAGACTCGCATTTTGTTATCCTGTGCGCTGAAAACTTTGTTCATATGCGCTAAGCAACGCTTGTTGATTTAAAATATTACCTTCTGTGCGGCTGTTTATCAAATCTGAGAGATGGCAAGTCGTCGGCTTCAGCCCCCATGCCACGAGTGCTGGGGTGTTCGGGATAAATTTGAGCACTCTTGTTCCCATATTTGGGTCCATCTAGGGAGGCGCTCAACACAACGAACTAGGCAACCGGACTTATAATGCTTGAACACTCTCACTTAGCCATAGAATTCTATAATTTTAAATTTCGGCGAAGCCCCTAGTGTTCGGAAGGCCGAATTCGGGGCGCTATCCACGCCTGGGCCGGACAAAGCCGGTTCCTCGCTCTAAGCGGCATAAGTCTTTAGGGACTCGAAAAAACCTCTCGAACAGCGACCGGCTCTCGCCTCATCATGACGGTCAGTTTTAGCTTTCTCCACTGAGGCGCTCGCCCAGCTCAACCGGGGCGCAATCGCAGTGGTTCTCCCAGTGCTACCTTAGCCGATAGAACGGAACGTAAGGTACCAAAACATGGGAGCCGGGCAAACCCAACTATTGACCCAAGACATGATTCGGAGCCGATGCATATAATGCTATAAGTTCGGGGTGCCGCACTTGTGAAAGTGTTCGGACTTATCACACCATAATGTGGGGAACTTAAGCCCCTGGTGTATTTAGCCGTACCAAAGTGTACGGATGCGGCATGTCATAAATGAACATATGTATAAGAAAGGAATGCAATTAAAAGCAAAAAGGTGCTGCATTGTTTATTCAAGAAATACTGCCATGAATGCAGGACGATACAAATAGTGCGATAAGCAAGGGATGGGACTATTAAACATGTCCCCCTCCAGGGGTAGGCTGCGGAATGGTGTATAAAATAGATTTAGTGCTCGTAATGGAGACCACCTGGATATTCGTCGTAGCCTTTCTCCTTCCCTGGCTGTTGCATCGTGAGTTCGGCCGGTCTAGTGCCGGACAGGGCCTCTGGTGAACGGAGTCCTGTGGGAAAGAAAAAAAAAGAAAAAAAGGAATGACACACTTGGGAGCCCCTGATGTGGTTGAGGCGCATTCTGGGCCTGTCGTGGTCGTGCCCCTTTCCCTATGCCCATGGTATCTCCAGAGCGTAATGATGTACGCGAAGGACCAGTCTTGCGATCTTGCGAGGGCTGGGGTTGGGGCCGCATTGCTACGCGTGCTCGGAACGTGCCAGGTGGTCTTGTTGTAGGTTACTCCGGGCGCGTTTAGCCGTGTCCGGTCGCTTAACGGCCGGACTTGAGAATTGCCTTAAGAGGCTGCATTGTACTTCTGCCGCGAGAGCCGCTGTATGTTCCTCCGTTCGGAGGGAGCGTTCGGTGTTTCCATTGACCGTGATGACTCCTCGAGGGCCTGGCATCTTGAGCTTGAGGTATGCGTAGTGCGGCACCGCGTTGAACTTTGCAAACGCGGTCCGTCCGAGCAGAGCATGATAGCCGCTGCGGAACGGAACTATGTCGAAGATTAACTCCTCGCTTCGGAAGTTATCCGGGGATCCGAAGACCACTTCCAGTGTGACTGAGCCCGTACAATTGGCCTCTACACCTGGTATGACGCCTTTGAAGGTCGTCTTTGTGGGTTTAATCCTTGAGGGGTCTATGCCCATCTTGCGCACTGTGTCCTGATAAAGCAGGTTCAGGCTGCTGCCGCCGTCCATCAGGACTCTGGTGAGGTGAAATCCATCGACGATTGGGTCTAAAACCAATGCGGCGAATCCGCCGTGGCGGATGCTGGTGGGGTGGTCCCTTCGATCAAAAGTGATCGGGCAGGAGGACCATGGGTTGAACTTCGGGGCGACTGGCTCCATCGCGTATACGTCCCTGAGTGCACGCTTCCGCTCCCTCTTGGGTATGTGGGTTGCGTATATCATATTCACCGTCCGCACTTGTGGGGGGAAACCCTTCTGTCCTCTATTGTTCGGCGGTCGGGTCTCTTCTTCGTCATCGCTATGCAGCCCCTTGCCATTGTTTTCGGCAATTAGCTTGCCTGCCTGCTTGAATACCCAACAGTCCCTGTTGGTGTGGTTGGCTGGCTTTTCGGGGGTGCCGTGTATCTGGCACGAGCGATCGAGTATTCGGTCCAAATTGGACGGACCCGTAGTAGTTCTTTTGAATGGCTTTTTCCGCTGACCGGGTTTGGAGCCTCTGAATCCGGCATTGACTGCCGTATCCTCATTATTGTCGCCGTTAATGCGGCGTTTGTTCTTGTTGCGACGCGACCTGCCATTGCGGTCCTTGGTATCCGGACTGCCAGAATTTTTGCTGAGGTTGTTGCTGCGGGCTAGCCAGCTGTCCTCTCCCGCGCAGAAGCGGGTCATGAGTGATGTGAGGGCTGCCATGGATTTCGGCTTTTCCTGTCCCAGGTGCCGGGCAAGCCACTCGTCGCGGATGTTATGTTTGAAGGCCGCGAGGGCCTCCGCATCCGGACAGTCGACGATTTGATTTTTCTTAGTTAAGAACCGTGTCCAGAATTGTCTGGCCGATTCGTCTGGCTGCTGAATTATGTGGCTTAGGTCGTCAGCGTCTGGTGGTCGCACATACGTGCCCTGGAAGTTATCAAGGAATGCGGCTTCCAGGTCCTCCCAACACCCAATTGATTCTGCTGGCAAGCTGTTAAGCCAATGCCGAGCTGGTCCTTTAAGCTTGAGTGGGAGGTATTTGATGGCGTGAAGATCGTCACCGCGGGCCATGTGGATATGAAGGAGATAGTCTTCGATCCAAACCGCGGGGTCTGTTGTGCCATCATAGGATTCAATATTCACGGGTTTAAACCCTTCGGGGATTTGATGATCCATTACTTCATCTGTGAAGCATAGTGGGTGTGCGGCGCCTCTGTATTGGGCTATATCGCGACGGAGCTCCAACGAGCTTTGTCTACTGTGTTCGGCCCGGCCGGACTTACTGTGTCCGGCGCGACGGTTGTCGTCACGTATCATGGGGCGCCCACGCGATCCGTAGATCGATCTTGATTGTCTTGCCTTATCCTCCAATATATCTCGCAAGTCCGGAGCGTTCCCCTGTGGCCTTGTGCTTTTCGAGCGATGCCGGGGTACGGTTCTAGTGGAGGGCCTAGAGGCCTCTCTGTCGCGGCCACGAGGTGGCCGGTCAGCCGTATTGTGCTCTGGTGATGCAGGTTTATATGCCTCCTCCTCTAATCGGGGGAGCAACTTGCGTTTGGGGTAGCTTTTGGAGGGGCGTTCGAGCTCATGCTCTTCGGCCGCAAGGACTTCAGTCCATCTGTCGGCTAGCAGATCCTGATCAGCTCTAAGCTGTTGCTGCTTTTTCTTGAGGCTGTTTGCCGTGGCCATAAGCCTGCGTTTAAAACGCTCTTGTTCGACGGGATCCTCAGGCACGACAAATTCGTCGTCGTCGAGGCTTGCCTCGTCTCCGGAGGGAGGCATGTAATTATCATCCTCGACCTCTTCGTCTGCCGCTCTCTCATGAGGGCTGGCATCTCCGTCCTCCTGCGCTGAATCTTGCTGGAGGGGGTTGTCTTCGGCACTGTCTGGGGTATTATTATCTCCGGTGCCGGAATCGCCATTCTTGCTGTGGCGGGATTTAGAGCGGCGCCGCTGACGCCGGCGCTTGGGCTGTTTCTTGGAGGGGTCTTCCTCCGCTGTTCCTTCGCCATTCCCATCCTTTGGGATATCCACCATGTATATGTCGTATGACGAGGTGGCTTTCCAGTGCCCAGTAGGCGCTGGTTCTTGGTCGTCTCCGGCATCGTCGTCCATACCGTCGATGTCTTCGGAGTCGAAGTCTAGCATGTCGGTTAGATCGTCGACAGCGGCTACTAAGTGGGTGGTGGGTGGGTCTTGAATTTCTTCGTCGTCCGCATCCCAACCGTCCTGACCGCAGTCCGGCCAGGGCTCTCCTGATAACGAGAGATACTTTAGCGAACTCAGGATGTCGCCGAAAGGTGAGTGCTGAAAGATGTCCGCAGCGGTGAACTCCATAATCGGCGCCCAATCGGATTCGATTGGAGGGGGCGCGGGAGGTTCGGAGTCCGGCAAGGAGTCCGGCACCTTGGAGTCACGAGCTTCAGAAGGGACAAAGTCAGTATTCGGCTCTATCGCCGTAGAGGTTGCAGCCCCCGAGGCGGTGTCTAACCACCCGTCCTCGATCTGCACAGCCGGCTCCGAATCGAGGGTCGGAGCGGACTCGTGTGCGGCCTCCAGGGCACTGTCCGGCAGCAGAGCTAAATCATGCCCATCGTGACAGTGCGGCGCGCTCGGCTGTGGCTCGAATCCATTGAAGATCAAGTCTCCGCGGATGTCAGCCGTGAAGTTAAGACTTCCAAATCTGACCTGACGGCCAGGGGCGTAGCTTTCGATCTGCTCCAGATGGCCAAACGAATTGGCCCGCAGTGCAAAGCCGCCGAATACGAAGATCTGTCCGGGGAGAAAAGTCTCACCCTGGACCGCGTCGTTGTTGATGATCGAAGGAGCCATCGAGCCTATCGGTGACGACACAGAGGAACTCTCAATGAAAGCACCAATGTCGGTGTCAAAACCGGCGGATCTCGGGTAGGGGGTCCCGAACTGTGCGTCTAGGCGGATGGTAACAGGAGACAAGAGACACGATGTTTTACCCAGGTTCGGGCCCTCTTGATGGAGGTAAAACCCTACGTCCTGCTTGATTGATATTGATGATGTGGGTATTACAAGAGTAGATCTACCACGAGATCAAGGAGGCTAAACCCTAGAAGCTAGCCTATGGTATGATTGTTGTTATTGTTGTTGTGTCCTACGGACTAAAACCATCCGGTTTATATAGACACCGGAGAGGGCTAGGGTTACACAGAGTCGGTTACAATGGTAGGAGATCTACATATCCGTATCACCAAGCTTGCCTTCCACGCCAAGGAAAGTCCCATCCGGACACGGGACGAAGTCTTCAACCTTGTATCTTCATAGTCTTGGAGTCCGGCCGATGATGATAGTTCGGCTATCCGGACATCCCCTAGTCCAGGACTCCCTCACCAGGGGTAATACTCGAAGGTAGAACATGATAGAAGTAGAACCGGGTCATTGACCTATGACAGTAGATACTTCAAACTTGCCAAAAATAGACAAGGCACTGGAATGAATTCCCATCAGATATATTAGATCAAGACAGCATGGTCGGGACCATAACTGTAAGGAATCAATTCCAAGAATGCTGAAAGAATCATACAGCTGGATAATCATTTTGCAAGAAGCTTCCGAGACGGTCTACATCATTTTCATGGGCATGAACACAAAGTTCAAGGTCGACTCCCACTTCTTTAATGCATATCATTTCATTCACCTCTCGCTTTGATAAAATTGTAGTGTTAGAATTTTATCTGGTAGAACACCAGAAGAGTATGACTTGTGAAAACTTTTGGGTTCTCACGGATTAGGGGAAGGCATAGGTTCAACCCATCAGGCATCTTAGTAACATATACCACAAGTTTCGAAAGTAAATACACAAGCTCAAAAGCAGAGCATGGTTGTCCAAGCAGAGGATACAATTTACCAATGGCATTATGTATCAGGGGAAGAACTCACAAGGTGATTGAATATGAAGGACACTGTCAGATCAAAAAATCCAACAATGGATCGGGCATTCCATAACGGAGCTGATGTGAGTATCGGTACTCACTCAGAGGAAGAAAGAATGCAGAGGCATCAGATTCAGGAATCACCTGATTAGTCTGTTGCTTAAATAGAAAGAAATTATGGTTTCCAAAACGAAGGATCAGAAGCAAACACTCTGATCAAGGATGGATAAGTTGAAAACACTTAGTTGGACAATCAATAAAGGTTTGAATTGCCGAGAACCAACTCATGTCAGGAATGACGTCTGAGTCGGAAAGATAACTTTAAAAAGGATAACCTGATGACTGCGTGCGTACACACATATTGAATCAATAGGCTCAAAATGACTAAGGCAAGGGATGCTATCAAGGACTAGTCATATGGAATTAACCATAATGCAAGCAGGCGAGAATTTCAAGAATAACAGGTTGCAGAGGATTTTCGAATGATTGAAAAGTATTCCGAAGAATTATGTGAGACACATGAACAGTTGAGAAGAACAGATCCTCGATAAATGTGAGGAAAAACCATAAGGGTTTTCATGAGAAATAAAACTGCACGACAGTAAACTCAAAAGATTCTCGGGACAATCGGAGGATATCTCGAGGCATCTTGTAACAACAAGAGCGACGAGGAATGATCAAGAGAATGACAAGTGCATGCAGATATCCATAGGGATATATTGGTGACAGTGAATTGCAAAGGCGATGTGCACAAGGGTCTCGAGAAAATATCGAGGGATATCCTCAGAATCTTTTGACAAAGCAGGTGAACTTCCAGAATGAGGGCTCTCCAGGAGAAATAGTTACGAGAACCTAGAGTTAGAGTTAGCAAAACCATTTAACCCGAATAGAAGAGAGATCAGAGTCCCAGGGTATAGACGAGGAGTAAAAGATCCTAATACCATCCAATGGCGACGTGGGCCCGTAAGCCGCACAGCCATGTTAGTAAAAAACTTTTTTCAGTGACTAGACTCAACTTCGGCCAAGGAGTTTGGAAGGGGGATTCCTACAGGCAGTCGGCTCTGATACCAACTTGTGACTCTCCCGATTCAATCGTACACTAATCATGCATGCAAACGTGTACGATCAAGATCAGGGACTCGCGGGAAGATATCACAACACAACTCTAAAAGTAAAATAAGTCATACAAGCATCATATTACAAGCCAGGGGCCTCGATGGACCGAATACAAGTGCTCGACATAAACGAGTCAGCGGAAGCAACAATATCTGAGTACAGAAATAAGTTAAACAAGTTGCCATAAGATGGCTAGCACAAACTGGGATACAGATTGAAAGAGGCGCAGCCCTCCTGCCTGGGATCCTCCTAACTACTCCTGGTCGTTGTCAGCGGCCTGCACATAGTAGTAGGCACCTCTAGTGTAGTAGGAGTCGTCGTCGACGGTGGCGTCTGGCTCCTGGGCTCCAGCATCTGGTTGCGATAACCAGGAAGAAAAGAAAGGGGGAAAAAAGGAAGAAAAGCAACCGTGAGTACTCATCCAAAGTACTCGCAAGCAAGGATCTACACTACATATGCATGGGTATATGTGTAAAGAGGCAATATCGGTGGACTGAACTGTAGAATGCCAGAATAAGAGGGGGGTAGCTAGTCCTATCGAAGACTACGCTTCTGGCAGCCTCCATCTTGCAGCATGTAGAAGAGAGTAGATTGAAGTCCTCCAAGTAGCATCGCATAGCATAATCCTACCCGGCGACCCTCCCCTCGTCGCCCTGTGGGAAAGCGATCACCGGGATGTCTCTGGAACTTGTCTGGGTGTGTTTTATTAAGTATCCAGTTCTAGTTGTCATAAGGTCAAGGTACAACTCCGGGTCATCCTTTTACCGAGGGACACAACTATTCGAATAGATAAAGTTCCCTACAGGGGTGCACCACATAACCCAACACGCTCGATCCCTCTGGCTGGACACACTTTCCTGGTTCATGCCTGGCCTCGAAAGATCAACACGTCGCAGCCTCACCTAGGCACAACAGAGAGGTCAGCACGTCGGTCTAACTCCTATGGTGCAGGGGTCTGGGCCCATCGCCCATTGCACACCTGCACGTTGCGAGGGAGGCCAGAAGCAGACCTAGCCTCCCTAATACAAGAGCATGTGTTCCAGTCCAATCCGTCGCGCGCCGCTCAGTCGCTGACATCAAGAAGGCTTCGGCTGATACCACGACGTCGAGTGCCCATAACTGTTCCCGCATAGTTGGTTAGTACATATAGGCCAGTGGCCAGACTCAAATCAAATACCAAGATCTCGTTAAGCGTGTTATTACGAAGTAATCGCGAACGCCCACCAGGGCCAGGCCCACCTCTCGCCTAGGTGATCTCAACCTGCCCTGTCGCTCCGCCACAAAGTAACAATCGGGGGCCGTTGGGAACCCAGGCCCACCTCTACCGGGATGGAGCCACCTGTCCTTCCAGCCCCCACATCGGAATCACTTGCGGGTACTCAACGAGCAAACCCGACTTTAGTCACCATCTGTATAATATGTAGGTATGTATTGTATATACCCGTGATCACTTCCGAGTGATCACGGCCCGATAGTATAGCAAGGCAGACTGACAAGAATGTAGGGCCAATGATGATAAACTAGCATCCTATACTAAGCATTTAGGATTGCGGGTAAGGTATCAACAGATGTAGAAACAATGACAGGCTATGCATCAGAATAGGATTAATCAAAACAGTAACATGCTACACTACTCTAATGCAAGCTGTAGAGAGTAGAATAGGCGACATCTGGTGATCAAAGGGGGGGCTTGCGTGGTTGCTCTGGCAAGAAGGACGATCGTCAACACCGTAGTCGAACTGGGGGTCGCCGGCAGTCTCGGGGTCTATCGAAAAGAAGTAACAGAGAGGGAACACAATAAATAACAGAGCAATCAAAGCATCACAAAGCGTAACAGGGCAATACGCGGTGTCCGGTGTGCCTTAGCGCGGTAGTAGGTGATACCGGCGAAAGGGGGAAACATCCGGGAAAGTATCCCCGGTGTTTCACGTTTTCGGTCAGATGAACCGGAGGTGAAATGTTACAGGTTCACTATGCTAGGGACGCGTGGCGGACGAACGGGCTGCGTATCTGGATTCGTCTCGTCGTTCTCAGCAACTTTCATGTACAAAGTTTTTTCATCCGAGCTACGGATTATTTTATATGAATTATCAAAGTTTATTGCATTTTCAGAATTTGTTTTAATTCGTTTTTTAAAGGAAATTGCTAGGTGCACATAGCAGCAGCTTAGCTACAGTGGATTACAAGTGGGGTCCAGTGGCTGGATTGACCCAGTCAACATTTGACTGGTCAACACATGAACAGTAATAGTGGGCCCGGCATGTCATAGGCTCATATTTTTTTTTGTTTTAACCTTTATTTATTAGTAGGGTCCACGTGTCATTTGGCTATACTTAATCACTAATTAGTCTACCCAAAATACACTGATAGGCCGGCCACCACACGGCCATACGCAAAGGCACAAGGCCATGGCCACGACACGTACAGGAGGCCTAGGTGCCTGCGTCCTTAAGCAACAGCAATAGTAGCTATGGCAGTACAAGCAACAACGGGTAGCAGCGACAAGTAAGAAGTAGCAGCAGTACACGGTAGCCAGCAGCAGCGCAAGAACAACAGCAGCAGGGAGCAGCACAGAGCCGCAGGCGGGCGCCGGCGGAGCGCGGCTGCAGGCAGCAGCAGCAAGCAGTAGCGTGCGCAGGCAGCGGCGAGCGCGGCCGGGCGCGACGGGACGCGCGCGCGGAGGGGCGTCGGGGACGGCAGGGCTAGCGGGGCGCGGGGAGATGGTTTGGTGAGTGCCGCGGGTTTTTGGGGGAGAGAATTTCTTATTTGGTCCTTTCTTAAATTTTGCTTCCCTTTTTGGCCCTAAAAAATATCTTTTTCCCTTTTTGACACATAATTTTTATTTTGTTCCCTATATGGCACTTCCGTCAATTTTGACACATAACAGTGTTAAGTCTAACATGAAAAGACCATTCTACCCCCAGTATATTATGTGACCAAAATTATTTACAAGTCAAAAGCAGCCGTGATGTGATATGTTTTCTCTTTTGAAACAAGAGTGGCAGATTTGAGCTGAACAGATTCCCGCAAAAAAAAAAACGATTTGAGCTCACTAGACATCTCATGCGCATTCGTTTTAGTACTTGATGTATAGTTATTCCGGTGCATTCGGTTTACCACTTGCGAAGCCGGCCGAAATGAGACAGGTTAAGAGTGACCGTGTAGTTCCAACAAAAAAGAGAAGCCGTAACAAGTATATACAACCCTGCAGTTGGTTAGTTGGTGCGTATCTGTCCGGCGCCGATGAACAAGTAGATATTGTTGGTGTTCTGCGCAACAAGTGCGGGAGTGGTGTTGCCGGAGGTGAGTGCCTGGTCGGGGACGACGCCCTTGGTCAGGAGGGACCGGAAGTAGCCAGCGCCAGCTCCGCCGCCTTGGTCAGGAGTGCCCGAGGCCATGGGTGCTGCAGGTCCGACGTCCATGCCTCCGTTGCACTCCTCTGTCGTCCCTGCATGGCCGCCAGACGCCAATACCGCACGGCCCTCCGCCGCTGCCCCGCCATGACCATCCTCCTCTTCCCGTCCATAGTTGCCCGAGGCCGGGCTGCACAGGTCACCCTTTGTTAGAGTCTACAGTTATTCTCATGAGAGTCTACAGGCTAAATCACTCGATCACAGAGACGATTAGACGAGAGTTTTGCGTCGCGTACGAATGTGAAGCATTCTTCTTCTTCTAGTATTTTTTTTTTGTACAGAAAGAAAGTGATGGCCGGTAGTTTTCCTACCCAGGCGCCACGACCTTGTAGACTCGTGCCATCCCACGAGTTTTTTTTTTAGAACTGCCATCCCACGAGTTCGCGTCATGCAAATCACGCGGGCCCTGTGACATGGTAACGTCACGCTATGGGCCCTTCCAGTTTTTTTTTTTGGAATTATAGGTCCATGCAGCTGTACGTGCAAGTTCTGCTAAAAAAAGCTGTACGTGCAAGTTGCCTAAAAGAATAACTGTACGTGCAAGATTGTACGCTCTCAGCCTCGCCCCGCCGCCGCTATTTGCCTCGTACGGTCGTATCGCTTACCGTCTTACAGTTAGCGCTCGGGTGGATTCGGGAGAGAAGGTGCGGTGGGGATTTTTTGTGCCAGTGAGCTAAAGCAGGGGTAAAAGCGACTATTCATGTTGCACTTCACGGTGGTAGTTGACAAAACTGACAGAAGTGCCATGAAAGGAACAAAATAAAATTTGTGTGTCAAAAAGGGAAGAAAATGTTTTTAAGGCCAAAAAGGGAAGTAAAATTTAAGAAAGGGCCAAATAAGGAATTCTCTCTTCCTGGGGAGCCAAGGAGCTCGTTGCAGAGCTCGGGCGCAAGCTCTACTTGCCATGGCTGTAGTGACGAGGCGAAAGGCGGCGACAGATTTCGGCCACGATGGAGACTAGCGCTAGAGGACGAGCAGAAGCAAATTAGCATATGGGATTTACGGCAGAGCTCACCTAGGAGCTCAAGGATCTTGAGGCTCGTTGAGTGAACTGGAGCAGCAGGGGTCAATGGATTTGGCGACGAACGTCGGCGACAGCAGAGGGGGA
Source organism: Triticum aestivum (assembly GCF_018294505.1). NCBI lineage: Eukaryota > Viridiplantae > Streptophyta > Magnoliopsida > Poales > Poaceae > Triticum > Triticum aestivum. The sequence continues at coordinate 437,954,001 of NC_057804.1, read as the reverse complement.
CTCGGTCGCGCGGTGGCGATCTTCTGCCCAGGCTCGGGGTCGGAGAGGAAGAAGCGGGCGGCGGTGGTGCTTCAAGGCGTAGTCCTAGGCGGCGGGGAGGTCACTGGCCACGCAGGCGAGGGCGACCATGGCGACGGAGGTCTCCGTTCGTCGCAGGGAAGAAGAAGCGGCGCGGGCGGAGGGGGAAAGTGGGGTTAGGGTTCGACCACAGGATCAGGGGAGGTCTTGAAGGCGCCGGGGGGCGCGGGATGGCGCCGGAGGGGGGAAGTGGGGTTAGGGTTCGACCGCAGGATCAAAAAGAATTACCGTTTTCTATATTGGTTTACAATTTCGATAAATGTTCACGAATTTCAAAATTTGTTCTTCTTTTCAAAAATTGTTTGCAATTTCAAAAAATATTTGTGTTTCAAAAAATGTTCTTGTTTCCGTAATTTGTCCACAATATTGAAAAATGTTCGTGTTTCAAAAAATGCTCTGGATTTCAAAAAATTTGTGAACTAATTTAAAAAACGTTCAAAATTGTTTGAAAATTTTAAATTTTGTTCACAAATTCATAAATGTTCGCAGATTTTAAAAATGTTCCTCTTTTCCAAAATTTGTTCATAAATTAAAAAATGTTTGGTCATTTCATAAAATGTTCGTATTTTCAGAAAATACGTTTATTTATGAAAAAAATGTTTCTGTTTTCATAATTTGTTCAAAGATTCAACAAAAATCACGTGTTCATAATTTGTTCGCAAATTTAAAAAAAATTCGGGAAATTTCACAAAATAGTTGTGTTTGAAAAAATGTTCATAATTGTGGGTCGTTTTTCATATTTGTTCCTGTTTTAGAAAATGCTCGCATATTGAAAAAGTTGTTCATGGTTTGAAAAATGTTCTCGTTGTCAATATTGTTCCCTTTTTTACAAAACATGTTTGAGTTATGAAAAGTTAGTTTGCAAATTTCGAAAATGTTTGTTTTTCTAAATATATTGACATTTGTGAAAACGAGAACATAATTTGTTTGGGTAATTTCGTAAAATGTTTGCATTTTGAAAAATGGTTTATTTATTCAAAAAATGTTTCTAAATGGATATATTTAGAAAAATCATGTTCAAAAAAATGTTTCTAAATGGATATATTTAGAAAAATTATGTTTCTAAATGGATATACGCACACACGTTTTGGCCAAAAATTTTACCGATCTGTTTTCAGAATTTTGCTGCTGCCTTTCATTTCTTTTGGTAGCGCGTTGCACATTTTAAACTAGGGTCAGCCGGTCATTGCTGGCTAGGTGCGCCGTCCTCTATTACACAGGGCGCGGGTTCGATTCCCAACCTTGTCGCCCGTTTTCTTTTATTTTTCACAGCGCCAACCGTATAATGGGCCGGCCCAAGTCATTTATCCCCTGCGCGAACCATCGACAGTTTGCCGCAGAAAGCGGCAAAAAGGAGGTCCCCCTGCCGCACTGTAGCGAGAGGAAGGGGGTGAGGTATGTATATTTTTAGTTTGAGGGGTTAGGTCCCTGCACATTTTTATATGCAGGGACGTCGCCCGTTTTCTTTTATTTTTCACAGCGCCAACCGTATAATGGGCCGGCCCAAGTTATTTATCCCCTGCGCGAACCATCGACAGTTTGCCGCAGAAAGCGGCAAATAGGAGGACCCCCCTGCCGCACTGTAGCGAGAGGAAGGGGGTGAGGTATGTATATTTTTAGTTTGAGGGGTTAGGTCCCTGCACATTTTTATATGCAGGGACATTTTTATATTCTGTAAGATGTTAATTCTCACACAACAATTAGTTAGTGATAATTTGGAAACCATCGAACATTTTTACCTGAAAGTTTGTAGAAATAATAATTTGACTTGTTTTTTTTAATTTGAGTTTGACCCCGGTTTTCACCAAGTGGCAAAATGGCTTAGTAAAACATGATGACATGGCATATTTGGGTGAGGTTACTGTAGTTTAATTGTCCGGGCGTCACACCCAGCTTCCAATAGAGTTTTTTGGGAGGCTGTTTAACCAGTGTTGAGCTGGTCCCTTTAGTTTGAGGGGGAGGTATTTGATGGCATGTAGATCGTCACCGCGAGCCATGTGAATGTGGAGAAGGAAATCTTCAATCCACACTGCGGGATCTGTAGTGCCATCGTATGACTCGATGTTCACGGGTTTAAACCCTTCTAGGAACTGGTGCTCCATTACCTCATCAGTGAAGCATAGGGGGTGTGCGACTCCTCTATATCGGGCCACGTCATGACACAGTTCAGATGGAGTCTGTATGCGGTTTTCAGCCTGGGTGAAGTTGTGCTTGTCGCGCCAGGCTTGATGGTCGTCTTCTCGCGCTGGGGCCCGCCCCTTGATCCATATATTGATCTAGTCTGACCGACTCTATTATCCAGGTCCTGTCATAGGTCGAAAGTGTATCCTGCAGCTGTTGTCTCTCTACCTTTACGGCATGGTCGTGCAGGCGGGTGTTCGGCTTGAGTTGCTGCTCTGTCCCGGCCACGTGGTGGTCGGTCAAGTTCATCGGCAGCGTTACACGTGGGCGGTATAGGCTCTGGGGCCTCATCGTCGAATTGGGTTAGCAGCTTGCACTTCGGGTAACTCTTGGTTGGGCGTTCGAGGCTGTATTCCTCGGCTGCCAGGACATCAGTCCATCTGTCATTGAGCAGATCCTGATCAGCTTGAAGCTGCTGCTGCTTCTTTTACAGGCTTCTTGCAGTGGCTATTATCCGGCGCTTAAAGCGCTCTTGTTCGAGGGGTTCCTTTGGCACGATGAATTCTTCATCGCCGAGGCTCTCGTCCTCTTCGGAGGTCGGTAATTAGTAACTATCCTCTGAGCACTCGTTCCCGATGGGATCGTTAGGGTTGGCTTGCCCATCCTCCCAATCATCATGCTTGGATGTCGGTTCGATAGGGGCTTCTTGATCTTCAGCGTTATCCGGAGTATTGTTGTCTTCAGCCCGGTATTACTGTCCTTTTCGCGGCGCAATTTCGAGCGGCGTCGCTGACGTCGACGCCTTGGTGGTGCCACGGGGGGCTTGTCGTCGACTAGGTTTTTACCGCCATCACCATCGTCCTCTTTGGGTGTGTTCACCATGTACACATTGTACATGGGAGTAGTCGTCCAGCGTCCGGTGAACGGCAGGTTCTGGCTTTGTTCTTCTCCGTCATCGTCGTCCATGCCGTCGATGTCTTCGGAGGCATAATCGAGCATGTCAGTTAAGTCCTTGAAGTTGCTATGAAGTGGGTGGTGGGTGGGACGTAAAATTCCCCGCCCTTAGCCCCTAGTGTGGGCTGGGTGTACCTTGGCAGTGATCCTTCCGTAATGGCAAGGGATTGCATTAAGTCCATGGCCTCCTTTAAGAATGAGGTTTGGACAGGGAGGCGAGAGCCCGTGGAGCAGGGCGAGACAAGAGTTCCTCGGCCGAACTCGCGTAACACGGACCTTGAGAGTTCGGATATGGTGTTCGGGGATGAGTCTGGCTCGATGAGGATAGAGGGAGCCTGGCATGACTCCCGACCTATCGGTAATGCAATCCCCTCCAGTTTTCCAGTGCAAGGCTCTATAGCCGCAGAGAGTTCGGCGGACTTTAAACTCCCGTCTTCGGACCTAGTGGTGCGCTCTGGATCTTCAGCCAGAGCGGTGATTGGGGTCGCGAGCCCTTGGAAGATCAAGTCTCCTCGGATGTCGGCAACATATTTTAGATTTCGAAACCTGATCTGATGACCAGGGGCATAGCTGTCGATCTACTCCAGATGGCCAATCGAGTTGGCACGCAGTTGGAAGCTGCCGAACATGAAAACTTGGCCGAGGAGAAAAGTCTCCCTCAAGGTAGTATTGTTGTAGATGATCGATGGAGCCATCGAGCCTTCTAGTGACAACACAGTGGAACTCTTAATGAAAGCACCAATGTCGGTGTCAAAACCGGCAGATCTCGGGTAGGGGGTCCCGAACGGTGCGTCTAAGGGTCAAAGGTAACAAGGAGGAAGGGGACACGATGTTTACCCAAGTTCGGGCCCTCTTAATGGAGGTAATACCCTACTTCCTGCTTGATTGACTTTGATGAATATAGGGTTACAAGAGTTGATCTACCTCGAGATCGTGATGGTTAAACCCTAGATGTCTAGCCTGTATAATTGTGATCGCCCCTAAGGACTAAACCCTTCGGTTTATATAGACACCGGAGGGATCTAGGGTTGTACAGAGTCGGTTACATAGAAAGGAAGGTACATGATCCGAACGCCAAGCTTGCCATCCACGCAAAGGATATTCCCATCCGGACACGGGGAAAAGATCTTCTATCTCGTATCTTCACGGCCCATCAATCCGGCCCATGTCACATAGGCCGGCTTCCCGAGGACCCCACAGTCCAGGACTCCCTCAGAGAGGCAACCCAATTTTATTTTTGTTCTTGCTCTTTTGGTTCTCTTTTTCAATAAATTTTCCATCTAGCCTCTAGTTAGATGTTTTTTATGTTTTAATTAGTGTTTGAGCCAAGTAAGACCTTTGGGATGGCTTACGGTGATAGTTGATTTGATCTTGCTGAAAAACAAAACTTTTGCGCCTAATAAAATAACTCTCATTTTTAACAGAAGCGCGACAAAATACTAATTATTTTTGAAAAAGATTTATATACATATTGCCTCTATTGTCCTAATTTGTGAGAACTTTTGGAGTTACAGAAGTATTCGAATTTTACAGATTGTTACATAATGTTCTATTTTTGACACATTCAGTTTTCTATGTGTTGTTTGCTTATTTTGATGAATCTATGGGTAGTATCGGGGGGTATCAACCATGGTTAAGTTGTAATAAAGTAGATATTACACCAATATAAATAAAGAATGAGTTCACAATAGTACCAAAAGTGGTGATTAACTTTCTTATACTAACGGATCTCATGAGTTTTTCTATTGAGTTTTGTGTTGTGAAGTTTTCAAGTTTTGGGTAAAGATTTGATGGACTATGGAATAAGGAGTGACAAGAGCCTAAGCTTGGGGATTCCCAAGGCACCCCAAGGTAATATTCAAGGACAAGCAAGAGCCTAAGCTTGGGGATGCCCCGGATGGCATCCCCTCTTTCGCCTTCGTCTATCAATAAATTTACTTGAGGCTATATTTTTATTCATCACATGATATGTGTTTTGCTTGGAGCGTCTTGTATGATGTGAGTCTTTGATTTTTAGTTTGCCACAATCATCCTTACTGTACGCAACTTTTGAGAGGGACACGTATGAATCGTGAGTTATTAGAATACTCTTTGTGCTTCACTTATATCTTTTGAGCTAGGCAATTTTGCTATAGTGCTTCACTTATATCTTTTTAGAGCATGACGATGGCTTTATTTTATAGAAATTGTTGAACTCTCATGCTTCACTTATATTATTTTGAGATTCTCTCTGAACAACATGGTAATTTGCTTTGGTTATGAATTTAGTCCTAATATGATGGGCATCCAAGAGGGATATAATAAAAAGTTTCATATAAAGTGCCTTGCATACTATGTGAAGTTTGATTCCTTATGATTGTTTTGAGATATAAAGATGGTGATATTAGAGTCATGCTAGTGAGTAATTGTGGATTGGTAGAAATACTTGTGTTAAAGTCTGTGATTCCCGTAGCATGCACGTATGGTGAACCGTTATGTGATGAAGTCGGAGCATGATTTATTTATTGATTGTCTTCCTTATGAGTGATGGTCGGGGACGAGCGATGGTCTTTTCCTACCAATCTATCCCCCTAGGAGCATGCGCATAGTACTTTGTTTTAGTGACTAATAGACTTTTGCAATAAGTATGTGAGTTATTTATGAATAATGTTGAGTCCATGGATTATACGCATTCTCACCCTTCCACCATTGCTAGCCTCTCTAGTACCGCACAACTTTCGTCGGTGCTTTACACCCACCTTATACCTTCCTCAAAACAGCCACCATACCTACGTTTATGGCATTTCCATAGACATTCCGAGATATATTGCCATGCAATTTCCACCGTTCTGTTTTATTATGATACCTCCATCATGGTCATATTGCTTTGCTTGATCATAAGGTAGCTAGCATGATGTTTACATGGCTTGTCTGTTTTTTTATGTCATTTGCTACGCTAGATCATTGCACATCCCGGTACACCGCCGGAGGCATTCATATAGAGTCATACTTTATTCTAAGTATCGAGTTGTAATTCTTGAGTTGTAAGTAAATAAAAGTGTGATGTCATCATTATTAGAGCATTGTCCCATTTGAAGAAAGGATGATGGAAGCTATGATCACTGGTACATTGAGGTGCTATACAAAAGATTTTTAACCCCTTTCCGCAACGGCATTTGGAACCGTCGCCAAGTGAGTGTGGGCGATAGGGGGGTCCTTCGCACACGACCCTGAAACCGTCGGGGATATGCCCTCCTCGCACACACGCTCGGCAAAATGAGGTCGTGTGGGACCGGCGAGCGAGAAAATACGGTTATACGTATATTAGTGCTCAAAAGAATACAGTTATACAAGCAAATCATTTCCGTTCGTAAGTATATCCCACATAGTCAGTCCCCGCTAAATGTTTTCGTTCGTATATACATCCCACATTGTCGCTCCAAGGAAAATGTTTCCGTTCACAGGTACATCACACACAATTTTCCCCATTAAATAGTTTGTGATAGCGTTGCCATTGCACACAATATTAACAATTTTATCGTTTGCATTATTGAATGCATCACACACTATGCGTAGAAGAAACTGTGAGGCAAATGTTGTCCATCACACTCAGTTTTTATGTGGTAAACGTTTGCGCAAGGTGGCCTAACGCAAACAGTTTTGAAGAGAATGTTGTGTGTGATTGTTCATCGATCCAACACGGTTTACTCTTAGAAACTATGTGCGTTGCCTTAGGTCATCGCCCATGGTATTTTCTCAATAACCATTTGCAATAGCAAAAACCAATTAGCATGCTAATTCGCCATTAGCAGGCTAATTGCCCTATTATTAATAATCCATTTATTAATCTAATTGACATTCATATTAAACACATAATATATTTCATTCCCATATTAAGGAAGCATGATTTCATAATTGAAATACATCAGAGTACAACATGATATAGCTTCAGCACTTAGCTACCCCATTACACAACTGCACCAGCACCAAGTTTCACATGCAACATCTAGAACCTTTCGAAATTAGCATCATAGACGGTACATAGACAGAGGCATCTCATCTGGGAAACTGCTGAATCGGAAGGCCAATATTGAGCCTTCATTGATGTTGAAGGTCTTTGTAACTTTAGGCCAGTACCTGTGGATGATTGACCGTCCATCCTTCGTCCTCTTCAGGAACACTTCAATATTGAACCATGGGTGTTGTATGAATACCTTCCTTTCCTCCTAACCATACAGGTGGTTCGAGAGGTAATCATCAGTGAATTGCTTTGGAAAGGCCTGAAAACAAGGATGTGCATAAATATCTTCTCTGTATTGGAAATGGGGCAAAGGAATAAAAAAGACAAGGTATAATAGTTAGTACCATCCTGTAGTGAATTGATGTCTTCTTCATTGTGCAGACAAAGATCTTGTTATTTTTTGTCACTAATTTCTTTATCCTAACAATCTTTATGAGTTTCTTGACTTGACTGATATTCATGGACAACTCATTTCCCCATATGCAAAAAGGGTCGAACAGTGGGCCAAAACCTCTCACAGCAGGACATACATGTGCAAGACCAAATTGTTTAAAACCTAAGTATTAGAATGGTTCTTGCAATTGCACAATAATGTGCTATTAGTCAAAGGACCATGCATTTGCAAACCTCGATTGTAAACTTCAGTGCTTCCAATTGTTTCCCTGCAACACATATAAGGTAGTTAGTGATCAGGTTAAGTGAGGGTTCACATGCTATTAGTAAATATGTTGATGAAAAATAAGCACATTGTAGATTCATCAGATTAATTCAAGCCGCATGGAAAACCCATTTATCCAAACCAAGCATGATTAAGAACTAGGAAATATAGCAATTGTATATGTTTCCCATGTATTAAGTGCAGCCAAATTTGATTATTCCTCACATGCACAACAATAAAAAATTCTACCCATGAAAATTGGACATTGCATTGCAGAATTGAACCAAGCAGTTAACTAAACACCACAACAAATGAACCAAACATTAACTAAGCACCACATTACACAATATAACATACTCCTAATAGAAGATCAGAAAGTTAACCAAACTAGGCATGCTTAACAACTTGGAAATATAGCAATTGTATTTGTTTCCCATGTATTTAGTACAACCAAATTTGATTTATTTCTCACATGGTATACAATAACAGAATGCACCCAAAACAATTGAACATCGGATTGCTAAGTGGAACCAAACAGTTAACTAAACATCATAACAAATGAACCAAACGTTAACTGAGCACCACATTGCACAATGCATAACATACTAAACGATCAAATAGTTAACCGAACCAAACATGCTTGACAACTTGGAAGTATAGCAATTGGATTTGTTTCTCATGTATTTTGTAAAGAAAAATTCAGTTTATTTCTCACATGGAAGACAATACTGTAGCGACCCGACCTCAGATGGTCAAGTCTTTGTGCTTCCGTGTCATCCCTGGATCGGTAATGCTGACACACACAGTACTCGAAGGACTTATAACAGAGTAGCAATCATACACTTATTACATCGAATGTCTCAAAAGAGAACTTATTACAATAATATGGCTTAAGGCCATCTAATGCGATAACAGCGGAAGGTTTGGAAGATAAAGTGAGTCCATCAACTCCAACCACATAGCTGAGCTGCACGGCAACGACCTACGAACCTTACTCCTCGTCTGAAAAGTCTGCAACATAATACGTTGCAGCCCGAGAACGGGTCAGCACATGGCATATGCTGGCAATGTAACACAAAAGAGCAATAACAGAATAATACTACCACTACATGCATATTTGGCTGGTGGAAAGCTCTATAGTTACAGTTTTGCGAAAAGCCAAATTTTCCCTACTACAAAGGAATAAATTTTAATTTAACTATCATGGTGGTTGAAACATCATTTGAGAAGGTAACCCCAATTCAATGATCCCAATTAAAATAGTTAACAACCCAGCAAGATTAATTAGAAGTGTTGAGATACATGCGAATACTCAAGTACTAGATACTCAGAATTGTCCATAACCGGGGACACGGCTAACCATGATTAGATTGTACACTCTACAGAGGTTTGCACACTTTTCCCCGCAAGACTCGATCGCCTCTGCTGATTCCTCGCACTACATGATGTTTGAGAAACGGATGACCGAGACACAGTCTTTCAGAAACATTAACTCTCTACTCCGGGCAGACCATACCAAACCTACAAACCCACTACCTGCTGATCCACCTCTTCAAGAGCTTCACGTGACTTACTCAACTATGCTAGAGCCCATAATAGTTTGCGGCTGCACACGGAAGTTTCTAGCATGAATAGACTCAGTTCCCTTTGAGCCTGGGTGGCGGTCCATAGGAGAATCACACGGTAACCCCGGGATTTCCAAAAATAAAACAGGCAATCACTGGATACCCCAGGTGCCTCAATCCACCCAGATGTGTATTAAAGTTGCCACCTTAAGTAAACCATTAATTTAACAATCTCACATCTATCATGGAAATCACTCAAACCCAATCCACGTCTACGAGCATAGCATGGCAAAATAAGCAACGCGTAGAAGTAACTCCCAAGGGTTTGATAATAAACAGGGCAATAGGTTCTACCTCAGCAACTACTTCCCAAAACCCACATATTAAAGGCATCCTAGTCATGCAATGTTTGAGGATTGAAACTAATGCATAAAAACTGGGTATGAAAAGAGTATGATCAATATGTTACTTGCCTTGCCGACGATCCGTGAATCCTAGAGACTCGTAGTAACACGCTTCGCACTCCGGGAATTCTATCGCAAGCAAACAATAACATACATAAGAAACAATCAAAGATGCACAAGTAGAACTCCAAATAAAAGAGTTTGACCGGAGAGTTCAACTTAAGAACTCCGGTTTGCAAAAAGAATCAAATCAAACGGAGCAACGAAACTCAAACGGCAAAAGAAACAAGATCCGTTAACTAATCTGAACTAGGGTCAAATTTTACAAAGATAAAAACTTGTTTGAGTTGATTATTCAGAAAGAAGGTTTCGAGATGAAACTCCAGGCGCTTGAATCGCCTGATTCCGATAAACGAGCGAAAAGATAAACAGGTTTGAACATCGGATCAGAAATCATGATCAGAAAAATCGCGGAATAAATCCGATAAAAAGAAAAACGATGAACGGCTAAACGAACGAACGCTCGTTAATAGAAACTAAACGGTGAACACGTTCGTTAGAACGAATGGACGAGCGAACGCTCGCTAAATAAATAAACTGAAGAATAAAACCGATCTATATAAAAAAACGAACTAGGGTTTTAAAAAAACGAAGGGGTTTATTTTAAAAAAACCGGCGGCGAGGGGGGAGGGGTGTGGCTACCTCCGGCGAGGTCGTTCAGCGGGGCGGGCGGCTCCGGCGGCTCGGCGAGGGGTGGCGGGGCTCGGGAGGGCGCGGGGTGGCGGGGGAGGTGGCGGCGGCGCTAGGGCGGCAGCGGCGACTCGGCGGCGGCGGCTCGGGGCTCGGCTCCAGGCTCCGGGAGGCGGCGGCGGCGGTGGTGGTGGCTAGAGGGGCGGGGGCGGCGCTATATAAAGGGGCGGGGCGGGGTGACTTGGAGGAGGGGGCAAGGCGCGGCGGCGGAGTCCGGGTCGGCGGCGGCAGGGCGCACGCGCACGCAGGAGGCGGCGGCGGCGGGCGGCTGGGCCTTTGGCCCAGTCGGGCGCGGTTTTTTTTAAAACATTCCACCGACTAGAAAAAAAAATCCTAGAAAAATATAAATAAAAATCTAAAAATTCCAAAACAAGTTTTCTCCGTCTACATAAAATATTTAGAACAAGCTGAACTTTTCTTGGCCCCTAAAATACAATTTTTAAAACATGCAAATTTTTCTAGGGCAAATAAAATTCCGAATAAACTCAAATAAAATCCAAATAATGATTTTTAACATTTTTCCTCCGATATTTCAATTGTTTTGGAGAAGTCATATTATCTCCCTTCATTTATTATTTTAAAATGAAATATTTTCCGGAGAGAAATAATTAAAAATCAAAATCCTCGTCTTCACTATTTGATAAAAATTTCAAATATGAAAATTGGAAAATCCCCAACTCTCTCCGAAGGTCCTTGAGTTGCTTAGGATTTCGAGGATTGCAAACGAAAAAGCAATAAAATATGATATGCATGGATGACCTATGTATAACATGCCAAATTGGAAATTTGGGATGTTACAAATACGAAATTGCACCCTAAAGAATTGAACATCACATTTGCATAATTGAACCAAACAGTTAACTGAACACAACAACTAATTAACCAAACAGTTAATAAGTGAGCTCCACATTGCATGACATATAGAACATATACACTAGAGCAATAGATTGCATGGTAAAAGTAGATAGCACAATTCACTAGGATTTGTTAAGGAAAGGCAGTAGCTAGCAAACTGAACGTGGGTCCTTATAGTGATATAATAAGACAAGCTACTCCTCATTGTCAGAGATATCGATGACGATTGGCTCCTTGGACATGGAAGAGGGCGAGGCCTTCGCATCGTGGGTGCCCTCGTCGTAGTGGTGAGTTGCTTGAGCCGCTCCGGGCACCAACCTTCTGGCTCTCGAGTTCAGCACTACAAAAAAAAGACACATCTATGACATTTTGGGCCGAACGAATTTTTTCCTGTCATGCTTATGACACTTCTATGACGATAATTGTGACAAAACCCGGTATCATCATAGATGTGGTGGGCTCCTACTTCTATGACAAAAAATCATGACAAAAAATTGGCTTTTTGTCTTGGGCGGGCCAGGGACGCGGCTGCATGACATTCTTTGGGCCGTCCATGACGGAAACAACCGTGGTAGAAGCGGGGGCGAGGAAAATTTTGGGGAGTTCTCGGTTACGGTGGGTGGTCAGGGGCCAAGTGATGCGCGTTTCTCTCGTACATGTACGCGCGTGTGTGCGAGGCATTGGGCTCTAAACGAACCCGAGCGAGGCATCGGGCTCTAACTGAACCCGAGCGATTGCACTAGCTATGTTACTGAACACGAGCGATCAATCCCTTGCTGTTAACTGAAGTCGAGTGATTCCTTCGCTACTGCTGCGAACTGAAGCCGATCGAACCCTGCTGCCTCCTTTCCTTGATGGACAATGAGTGTTGTTGGGTGGTTTGGATGAATAGTTCCCTGTGGGGGTGGATGAAAAAAACCCCATGGTGTTGCCTCTGGATGAATAGGACCCCGATCGAGCCGGTTGGGGGTGGATGAACAGGACCCCGTGGAGGGCTGGATGAACAAGATGACCCCGTGGAGGGCTGGTTGAACAGTAGCCGGTGGAGGGTTGGATGAACAGTAGACCGTGGATGGGTGGTTGAATAGGACCCCGTGGAGAGGGCTAGTTGAACAGTAGCCGGTGGAGGAGTGGTGGAGGCTGGATCAACAGGAGCCCGTGGATGAACAGTCACAGGTGGAGGCTGGAGGAGGTCGACAGTGGATGAACAGTAGCCCATGGAGGCTGGAGGAGATCGACGGTAGAGATGAACAGTATCCCGTGAAGTCCCGTTTTGCGGTATGCCAGACCCCTCCCAATGAACAGGACCCCCGTTTCAACCGTAGCACTCCAACGCAAGTCTGTTTCCTCCGTTTTGCGGTATGCCACACCCGTCCCGATCAATAGGACCCAGTTTCGACTGTAGGAAGTCCAACAGAAGTCCGTTTCCTCCGTTTTTTGGTACGCCAGACCCCTGTCGATGAACAGGATCTCGTTTCGACCGTGGCCGGTCGAACACAAGGCCGTTTCCTTTGTTCTGCGGTACGCCAGGCCTCATTTCCATTGGCTGTTCCGTCCAAGCCGCCGGTTGGCTCCCGATGAACAGCACGCGTTCCATTGCCTCCCGATGAACACGAAGCATTCCGTTGCCTCCCCATGAATACGACGACGATGCAGTTTCACCGTTTCGACCCAACCATGTACACGAGCCCTAGCCATACGTATGCGCGAGTAGGCGTTCAAGACCCCGCCCGTATGTATGTACGTGGCCGTATTTACTTTCTTGCACCCTGGCTGTTGTACTTACGTGTACATGCTACGTGCGCATCTCTACTACAACACATGCACGCCTCTACTATGACACGTGCGCGCCTCTACATTGACCAGTATGTACGTACATGTTCGTGACCAGAATGAAAACGCTACGTATGCTTCGACCAGGCGGGTCCCGACTGTCATGCACTTCCTTGTGTGCAAAGATGTAGCTGGTGGGTCCCAATAGTTAGGGGGCGAATCGTTTTCTTTTTTCCCGTAATATGGACGCACTTCCTTGCGTGCGAAGATGTAGCTGGTAGGTCCCAGCAGTCAGGGGGGAAACGTTTTTTTCACAAAATACGGTGGCCCATCTGGTGGATCCCTGCTATCAGGTGGAGGAATCTTTATTTTCCGCATAATAAGGAGGCACTTCCTTGATGCGGCCGTGGACCCAGCTGTCAGCCTCTCCATGTACTATAATCTTCCAATGGAAGTCGGTCATTGACCACATTGACCACGCCATACCGAGAGCACCAAGGCAGTGGATGACAGCAAGGCTTAGGAAGGGGACGACACAGAGCCGGGGAAGACGCGGTAGTGGATGCCCACGCAGAGAGGAGTATGAGGGTTCACTAGTTTGGCTGCGATGTGAGGTTGCCGTCGCCATAGAATAACATGGGGTGTGGGTGAGTGGAGGGATGGCCTGGCCAACGGTGGGAGTAGTAGGGGGCGGTGAGACCTCCGCGGCAGCACAACCGACCACGGGAGGCAGGAGCAGGCGGCACGACTGGCGCTGCTTTGGGCGACTGGAGCAAGAATGCCAGAGGTTGAAGAAGCACTACGGCCGTTGGATGGACATCGTACGGTCACTGGAGCTAGAATCGTTCATATTGACTAAGTTGGCAAAGCCCTCTGTCCCCTTCAACTTAGTAGACCCACAAGTCAGCCTCCCACTATGCTGGGTCCCAGCTAGCAGGGGGAGTACTCATTTTTGTGTGCGTAATAAGGAGGCACTTCCTTGCGTGCGAAGATATAGCTGGTGGGTCCGAGCTGTTAGCGACGGGAACTTTTTTTCGCGAAATACAGAGGCCCTTTTGGTGGGTCCCAGATGTCATGTGCAGGAATCATTATTTTGCGCGTAATAAGGAGGAATTTCCTTGTGTGTGGCCGTGGACCCAGCTGTCAGCCTCTCTACGTACAGTCCACTTTAGATGCATGTCGGTCATTGACCATGTTGACCACGCCGTGCCGAGAGCACCAGGGCGGGTGGACGACAACGAGGCCTAGGAAGGGAATGCCATGGAGCTAGGGAAGACTCGGCAGTTGTTTCCCATGCAGAGGGGAGTACGACTGTACGAGGGTTTACTGGTTCATCTGTTGTTGCTGAAGAATAACATCAGGTGTGGGTGAGTAGAGGGATGGCTAGGCCAGCGATGGGAGTACGATGGGGCGGTGAGGCCTGTGCGGCAGCACAGCCGGCCGCGGGAGGAGGGAGCAGGTAGTCCCGCCAGAGCTTGTTTGAGCGGCGGGAGCAGGAAGAGCAGAGATTGAAGAAGCACGACGGCCGTTGGATGGACATCCAATAGTCACTGCTTATGCGTCAACCTTTTTTTAGGAAAGCCTCAAATCTGTGGAACACACCATATAACCAATCTGCCATTATTTCTAATAATTTACAGCCCATTTGCTAATTCTTAAGGTTTTTTTGGAGCCCATATTCTTTTTGTTAGCATTACAACCCATATTGTGGCCACGGTTAAAAAATTATATGAAATTTTTCTTATTTCGGTGCGGTCCGAACAATTTTTAATCCCGAAATTTCGAGTCACATTGAAAAATGTTTATCAATATAAAATCCAATAAATCTTCCACGCATAAAAATCAATGTAATTTAAAATCTCGAAATGAAAAAAAAGAAATTGAAACTAATTGTCGGTTTGATGTGTTTTAAAAATGTACAACCCATTTCTCATTACTGATAGGCCATTTTCTCGGCCAAGCGAATGAAGCACTCCTCGCCATGAAAGATTTGCAGCCCAACAGTCCTGACAAAGCGACTTACTTGACAAATCACAAAAAAAACTGGGCTAGCCATTTTCAGAGAGAAAAAGAAACTACTAGGCTGGTCTGTGGTAAACATAAAAGAAAAGGCTGTCTAGACAGGCCAGAGTGCCCCGCACAGCCCAGTTGAGACCCTGCTTCCGTCTCAAAAACAAATTAGAGAAATGCCACTCCAATTATGGAGATTCATAAAAATGCCACTGCAATTTCCAAACTTTGAAAAATGCCACTGCAATTTTTGCAAACTTTAAAAAACGCCATTGCAATTTGCATCTTTGAAAAATGCCACTCCAGACTTCAAAAAATGCCACTCGAAATGGCATGAAATGGCATTTTTCAAAGTTTGGAAATTGCAGTGGCATTTCACGGAATCACCAGATTGGAGTGGCATTTATCAAATTAACCCAAAACAAAAATAACTGGGCGAGCTGCTGGGTCCCTAGTGTTAGCCGCTCATTATGCAATTCTCTCGTTTATTGACTACGTTGACAATGGCATGGGACCCAGTTGTCAGAAATCCATTAGGAGGAGCCATATATTTATTGGCTTGAAATAAGGACGCACTTGCTTGCGTACTGCCATGACCTTGGCGGGTCCCTGCTATCATCCTCTCCATGTACAATCATCTCCTAATTGTGTATGTGTCAACCTGGTAGGCCCACAAGTCAGCCTCTAAACCCGTGGCGGACAAATACAACCCATTTAAAAAATAACAGTCCATTCCATACGTTCAAACAGAAAGTTCAACATTTAGAGCAAAGTAACTAGTCTGATCCAGATATAGAGTACTGAACTTCCAGGTTGACAACCATCATAGCCAAGTTAACTATCTACTCCCACTAATACTCTAGTAGCATACAAGTACTAACTTACTCTTAGCTAACTAGATGATGCCGACTGCCATCTCCGGTACACGCTAAACACTGGCATCGGCATCCTCCGCCTTGCCTCGGACTTGCCAGAGGTGCGATAGGGCGCGTTGCTCGCGCGCGTTGGCCCTTTCCATGCCGGCGTGGTCCACGGAAGCTTCGGCTTCTAAGCGGGAAACCCACTTGACGAGCTGGTAGTAAAATTTGGTGTCGTGAATGCGTGCGTGCCCGATAGCCTCCAAGGTTATTTGCGGGGCGCCAACCTCCATGTAGTCAGCCCAGTTGCGGGCGCTCTGCTCGCGACTCAGAGCATCGGTGCACTGCTGCTCCATGTCCCACTGGCGGCGCAAATCAGCGATACGCTGCTCCTACGCCAGGCGATCGCGCTCCAACAACTCCTCATACTCGCATTGCCATCTAAAGAGCGATAGAATGCCTCCTCCCTCCGTCTGCCTTCCGGTGAAAAACCGAACACTAGTTTCGGCGGTGACCGCCTCCGGCGTCGCCTATCGCGGACGGGCGGGGGCATGGCAGATGTGGCGAGAGCAAGGATAAGTGGCGAGTGACGTTGGGCCATTGGGGGCTTATGAGGATAGGGCGAGTTGGGTGATGGTGCCACCAGAGAAGGCCAGAAACAGTAATTATAGGCGGAAGGGGACGAGGATCCCCTGCTGTGGCCTAGCCTACCTTTGAGTCACTCACACATGGGTCCCATAGAGCATGGGGCCCACCTGTCAGTGACTCAATGGCAGGGTATGGCAGGGATTACAAAGTCACAGGATCCACGTCCGGTAGAAGGTAGGCGAACCAGCGTGTCACGGGAAACGCGACGGTCATCGCGGTCAACGGAATTCAATGCATAAGCAGGTTCGTGAGACTTTTGAATTAAGCCCTGCAAACCAGAAAGGAGGTAGTACATGCGTGATCCGCTATTTATTCGTGTAGGATCGAGTAGGTCGGTTTTTGAATTGAGCCCTACAAACCGGAAAGGAGGTAGTACGTGTGTGATCCGCTATTTATCCGTGTAGGATCGAGTAGGTCAGATAGTGTACATGTAGGATCGAGTAGGTCGGGTGGTGTACGTGTATGATTGCTGGGAGATAAGGCATTTGCGAACATTTTTGCTGGCAGTTTCTTCAGATTCACATGGCATTTTCTTCAAAGCAACTTGTCAGTTTCTTCAGAAGTAGGCATATTTTTTCAAAAAAACTGCCACTTAGGATCTTCCGTTGCAACTAAAACTACCAGGAGCGCATTAGTAGGCTAGCTAGTGATCGATCAGTAACTTATAAACACTGAGCGAACAGAAATAAGGAATTGTTAGTAACTTGTAAACATTGAGAACACAGAAATAAGGATCATGCTATGCACAGCAGTAAGAGACGATCCATTCAAAATGTTCACACGAGACTCACAGGCCTGCCATTGTAATATGTTCACATTAGTAGCCCAAATTTAAAATCAACTAGTACAATTCCCATACATAAGATGAACATGTTAATGCATGTCAATGATTCATAGATCATATACAAATATGTAGCTCCAAAAGCAAAGATCTAGAAAAAACATCTGTTCTTCCTACTAACATGGATGCTTCTCTTGGCCAACATTTAGTACAGAGTGAAAGAAAAATTTGTTTGTGAAGCCTACAATTCCTCTTGCAAACGTAAGTGGTTTCACAAATAGCTGGAACCATGAGAATGAACCACACATGATGGAGGAACATCCACTACAATATGATTTGGTCTTCTCTCGATCACTCTTGATCACACGACGAGACTATTTTCGGAATACAAACTTTAATTTAGGCAAAATGATGCCCATTGTACAATCAGACCAAAGCAATGAAGCAGCTAGTGTTGGCCAATAAATAGTACAATACTACTTTTCTGCAGTCCATGAAGTGACTATCCAATCTTTCTGTGTCTATTTTCAAATGGCACTGCATGCAGTGACTATACTATTCTCTTGTGCAGTTGAACCAAAATTGCAGTCACTTTGTTTGTTTGCCAAATAGCAACGGGAAAACATCTCTGTCTGCACAAATATCAAGCAGCTAGTGAACACATACCCCACCTTGTATTTTTGGTGTAAACACGTCTCTTCCGCTTAGCATCTGTCATGTTTTGCACTAGACAATTTGATACAGTCATGTTTTGCCCTGGACAATTTCAGACTGAATTGATTTGTTGGTTCAGAGCGGAAATATAGCGCCTATTCTTCATCAGACCAAGGATATCCATGTTCACAATGATGGAAGAGGTGAAATCAATATAACTGAAATTGAGCATCCAATCATTGAATCCTGTCCTGCACCTCCAATGTAGGTCCACCCTGCCAATAAATTCACATGCAAACCACTAGTATTACTATCTAATGACAGTACAAAAAGATTAGCAAGATAGTAGCAAACCATGTACCTTCGTAATGAACAGCTCTTAGTGCCGCCAATTGGATATAAAGGTTTGGAGGAAAACATGCTCCTAATGTTGAACCATTTGGACTTTTTGTGCAGTTCCACTAAAATCGAGCATCCCTATTTGCATAGATATTGAAAGTGTGATTACTATAAAAGTGGCACTAGTTGAAGCATAGACTCAAAAATATAAGCATTCCAATTTCTTAATGGGAAAAGGTAACAAGACTGTTTCTAACCACCTGTTTGAAGGAATAAATAAGCAAGAGCGGATGATGTCAGGAAGGCATACATAGTTTTTTCTGAAAAATTGAGCCATTCCTGACATTTCCTCTCCTTTTAAGAATATTTTGTGCAGTTCAACTAAAATAAAATGCCATCACCGCCTTGACAATTCGGTGACATTATACAAAAGGAAATGACTTAACATTACATCATGATCTCTGGTATGTAGTCGACAGGCATTAGAGACAAACATACAGACCTCCTCCGATAACATAATGAACATTAATTTTAACAAAGGTGTGACTAGCTTTATCGGGATAATTCGAGTGAACTCTACACCCTCTGTTCCTTAATATAAGACATTTTCACAGTTCAATTTAAAGTATCCAAACGTCTAGTATTTAGAAAAACAGGCAGTAGTTTTCTTGAGCACATATCTGGGAAAGCTGGCCGCACTTTATATATGTCCATACGCTAATGCAACACCATTCGAATAGTACAAATATACACTAATCCAGTGGCTAGTGCAACAGTAGAGTAGTTATTTTATTACAAGGTACAGTACAATGGTTTTACTGAACAGATTTCCATAAGCTCTAGCACTGGAAGATTTCTATAAGAATTAACAATACAAAATGTAAAGGTAACAAGTTTCAACATTGGTATAGTAGCTGTGCAAGAGCATTAAACCAAATACAAATGTTTGAAGGTAACTAGCATTATTAACTAATGACAGTATAAAAAAAATTGAAACCATGTACCTTCAAGGTAAATATCATTTCGAACTCGAGGGGACCTAAAAATTGCTATCCCAATCTTGATAATCGGTCAAACATAAAAACTTGATTGAACGAATCAAGAGAACAACCGGAGGAGGAGGTTCCCACTCTTGACCTTTCCTCTTGACACTGTACAAATTTTTTTGACTTATCTCATGAAAGTGAGGTATGTAATCTATAAGCATTAACAGTGCAAAAATCTGAAGGTAGTAACAAGATTCATTGTTGGTATACTGGCTGTGCAACAACATTAGAATGCCTTAGCTGAAAAATCTTTAATACATCCACAATCAACAGCTAACCCTGAAATAATCCAGTGACATTAAATGGCATTGCTTAAATTTATCGGTGGCATTAGACTGAGTGCGGCATTAGTTAAATGTGGCATCACTTTAGCAGTAGCATTGCTTGACTTGACCGCTGGCGTTATACTAACAAAAAAAATTGGCAATAAGAGCATGGGAGGCCCATTCGGACAGTGGGCACACCAGTACGATGTACCTCCACAGATGCATAGAGTGGTGAGGGAGGTATGGTTGCCCAGAGCAACAAATATCCAGGCAGCATATGTGGATCACGTCCCTTTTTGTTCTCTTTAGCCACCTTTTCCTATGTGAGGAAAACAAACCAATCGACCTGGTCATTCTCTATTGCATTGTCATTCCTTTCTACCCTTTTTCAACCAAGAGACACGAGACTCGTTCCTTAGCTACTGCTTTTTTTCAACCTAGATGCGGGTTCGATGCCTACTCTCTTGGACAGTACAGTCTCCCTTCCTTTCCTTATTCAACCCAGACATGGATTAGTCTGCATGAAGTAGGGTTTCCTTTAATAGTGCAAATTAAGGTTTTCGTCTGCGTGACCAGCAGAGCAGAGGATAGCAAATTGGGAAGGTGGTGGAGTGGAAAAAGATCCAGATGCAGCGATGTGGAAGATGGGACAACAGAACAAGGGTATGGTTCAAAAAGAGGTAGCATACCTAAGGGACGGCGAGAAGTGGCTTCGCTCGTGGTCTTCGTCCTCCGCACACACTACAACAACAAGCTTGGGGACAGAGGCCATCCCGCACGGGCGCTAGGTCTGAGAGGACGGCCTTGTCGTTAGTGCATGACCTCGCTCGCCGACGACGAGTGTGTCAACGCTGCACGTCCTTTTCCTCCCCGGCGGATCTGTGACTACCGGTGAGGAGGGAGAGAGAGGCTATCTTTTTCAGATTTGGAGAGAGGGTGATAGTGTGAGAAGCAAGTGGGCAGCCCTTAGCAAGAAAACGCTGAATCTCTAGCCTATATATATTTTTTATACCGCTCTAAATGACGTGCCGCTGCAAGAGCCGCCTATATTAATTAACCATGCTCTAAAAAGGTGGGCCAACTTTGGCTATAGTATACTACACTGTACTAGGTTAGTAGGTGACCTTGCTCTTGGCTCTTCTCCTCTTCCAGAAGTCGAACAATAATGATGGTACTACAGTAGTACTTCTGGCAATCTGATACCAAATGAACTGTTGCACGTCCACCGCTTGTAAGAAAAAGTTTCTCCTCGTGCTGCGAGCCACCGCGCACACGTTGGCGAGGGAGAAGGCATAGTAAGCAAGCTTCTCGTCGAGTTGACGGGACACATCAAAGTTATTTAGTACTCTCTTCATAAAGAGCCACCATGTCCATGGCTACCATCCCGTGCTCTGTCATTGAGTACATGCACTATTCACGTGCCATCGAGGAGAAAAAATATTGCGTAGTACTAGGTGCCATCGAAGTACACAACTCACTGACGCACTGCATATCTCCATTTTCTTGCATGATATGTCCACCTTGATGCTAGATGTCCCGCGTGTCAGCAAAAGGATGAACAAAGCTCATGTCTTAAACGAAAGAGTGGAAGAACATAGATTCCCGACGACCGAGAAGGAGCAACAAACCTAGCGATGGAGCGTCTGCACTCATAATATTTTATATTATTCAGCGATATAAAATCAACCAAATCTCTCCACGTTCCTATACCATTCTATAGTATGAGAATAACTTTGAACGTAAGCGATTGATTCACTCTATCCAATGTTCATAGTTGGAAAATCCAAACAAAACCAAGCATTGGATCAACTCTTTTAGCACTCAGATTGTTGCCGCCTACACACCTAGCCCACCTATATATCCACTCACGTGTGATGACCACAGGAGCTATCCACTCGTATTGTATGTTAAAAAAATAAAGGTCGATAACTAATGCGGCACCTCGGGCCAAAGCGGCCAGATCGCATTTTGCACGAGAAATTACACACCATGTTTCATTGACATGTGGTCCCGTTCCAACATGTCAGTGAGATGACGGCGAGTCCTTTTGTACAATTTCCTAACGGACATCTATGTAGGCTGGGGCGCCTCTTCGTGCACCGTGGCAATTGTCCACCGCCTCTTCGCCTTTCCCTCTCGATTTGGAAATGTGTCGCACACTCTTCCACCCTCCTCCATTTGCCTTCACCTTTCCTTCTGCCATTGTTCGATCGTCTTCTCCATGGAGGGAACATGCCGGAAACGACCCCGTTATTCTTGCCCCAATCTGAAAGATGACGTGGTGTAGGAACTCATTAATCGGTGCAATGTCATCACCTCGGCTAGCATGGCAGGTTCCTTCAAGACCATTCTCGACTCAACTAATAACATAATTACAAGGAACCCAAGGGTCCAGGAGTAGTTTGATCTCCCCTATCTTCTTCGCCGTGACCTTGCTGACCGGTGCATGGACGATGAAGGCCTCGCCTTGTGCAAGTTGATGCCGCTTGATAATGATACGTGTGATGTTAAGATGCCATCACTTGAGGGTAAGGCTTGGGCAGGCGCAAATGGAGATTGGGTTGTTTATATTGGGTCCAACTGCGGGTAGGAACTTGTGAATGTGTACACTCGTCACCGGGTTCCACTTCCAAAAATCTCAGACTGCCCAGAGGTTGAGCACATCAGTATTCTACGCACATTCAAATATGATCATGGTGATTGTCATCTACGGAAGATAGCAATTTGTCGAGTTCCCAACTGCTCTTGGCATTACACGAACTATGGAGTTGTTTCTATCTTCGACAAGCTTGTTGCCTTCCTTCATGGTTCGACTGGATGGATATTGCTCAAAAAATCAGTTTCTATACACGGATGTGTACTGTGATGCAATTTAATACGAGGGTCTTGTGTTTTCTTCCACCACTCGTGGCACTGTTTTTGCATGGAATCCTTATGCTTTCAGTACGTT
The DNA here is from genome assembly GCF_018294505.1 of Triticum aestivum. Taxonomy (NCBI): domain Eukaryota; kingdom Viridiplantae; phylum Streptophyta; class Magnoliopsida; order Poales; family Poaceae; genus Triticum; species Triticum aestivum. The sequence goes on along the minus strand of NC_057804.1, from coordinate 437,931,292 downwards.
TGTCATCCACCGTAATTATAATTATTTTGTCCACATGCATGCGGGTTAGCTAGTTTCCCTTTACTAATTAACCTTCTTGTGTTTCCAAGGTCCTGTGAACATTCCACCACCTATACTTGATAATTTTTATAACCAAGGGGGAGATGACGACGATGATGATGACGAGCATGAGTACCCATATACTCAGTGGCACCTGGCAACTTATTCCGATGGATCACCTCTTCTTGTCTGTGTACAGGGCACTGCTGATGATACTAAGGAAGCAGGTGTTGTCTCGCATGGTCGCACTCTTCGGACCTATTCCAACATCCATTGCAGGGTATTCAGGATGGATACTAGTGTGATAGCGCCAACACCTTCTCACTGGTTCAGTATTGATAGTCTTGAAGGAAACTCGCTCTTCCTTGGACAAAACTATCCAATGATGGTGAAAGGCGGTCCAACTGTTGTTGACACAATGTTACTACCATTTATGAGAAGCAACTGTATCTATACCTCAGACATTGCTCTGTTTCCCTACCGTGGCCTTCACAATATGTGTCCTGACATAGGGCGCTTCAGCCTGGATGATCAGTCCTGCGTTGGTCTCGATATTGACAGTAGCTGGCCCTTCCCAGAGAATCACTTCTGGTTCAAAGCAAGCGTTTCCAACGCCGATGAGTGGTTGAGCTGAAGTTCATTGCATTGCTTGTTATTTGTTGTGTGATGAAAACTTTAGTATTTATAATGTATCCTCGTTGTCGTTGTGGGTTGATGACTTGTCGTATGTAATAAAATGATATGCCTGTGATAAACTTACTAAATTTACGAATGGCTTTTGAGTCACTTCTCTGAGTGGGTGCTGCAACAAGGCAAAAAAATATTTTCCGAATACATAATTGTACATGCATTGCAACAGGTTATCAGATGAGGCCAATCAACAATAGTACTACTATTTGTACTAGCTTCACATGCTTCGCACGTCGGGTGCGTGTTTTTACTTTAGCTGCGAATCCCATCATCGTAGGTCCTCGGATGAGTCTAGTAGAAATTGTATTATGATGTTTGGGGTTCAAACTTTCAAAATTGCCGCACTATCTCTACGTCTACGTATACATAATACAACAAGTTTTAAACTTGAGACCAGCCACCCACCCTCACAAAGAACACTTTTTAACCTAGCACAGACTCCAGGAAATTTGGCCACAGTGTGAGGTGGGCCATATGTTAATGTGTTTGCTGTACGTAACCAGCACCTCGAATCCTCGATACTATATAGTAGGGTGGCATGGGCCAGAACAAGCATTCACGTGCAGGAGTACGACACACGCCACTAGCACGACTTCCATCTCACACCATATTTCTTGGAGTTTGTGCTACAACTATCTCTTCAACCTCGTCATTTCTCTAACTCAGCCATCACGCGGCGGGCGAGGTGGGGGTTTGCCGATAGTCGGTTTCCTCAACTGCAGTCCCACCTGTAAGGACAACTCCAACACACGACCCCAAACGGACCTCCGTTTTGCCTGGATTCTGTCCATTTGGGTAGAGCAATGTGGTCGTGTCCGGGCCATTTCTCGGATGCAGTGGCTGTGCGCCCAATGCGCGGACGCATCCCGGTCGCGTACATTTTTCCTTGCAAACACATATCTTTTTTTCATCATTGTTTTTTGGTACATGGAAATACATCACCAATATTTGACTAGAAAAGCAAGATCAGAGAAAACAAGAACCACAAGAATACTTTTTAGAAGATAGTATCCAACTTCCATAACTGCTCCTGTAAGTTGGATTAGTGCCTTCTCGATGCATTCATTGTTGATCTGCGGAGGCTCGATCTTGCGTGCTTCTTTCTTCTTCGAGTGTAAACAAGTATACGTTGCTTCCTCGCATCTAGTCTCATGTATAGCCTCTATTCTATCATCAAGTGCACTAGTCTCATCTCTAGCCTCTATGCTAGCTAAAAGTGCTAGAACATCTACTAAATTGTGCTCTATCAATATATCGATGTACTCTTCTTCCCAATACCAAAACTTGCATCCATTCTACACAATAAAATTTTAGGTTAGCACAACTAGTCTAATCCGAGAGCACAACCAAAGATTTTGTCGAGTTCTTCCTCCTTTTGCCGACACGTGGGACATCCAGCATCCAGGTCGTGTCATGCAAGAAAATGAAGTGGTAGTTGAAGCCACGTGATGTGCATCTTGGGTTAAACTGTAAATAGAATCTTACTACTCTTGAGTAACTCCAAAAGCGGCCACCAAAGATCTTTATTGGATTTGTTTTTCATCACGAGCATGTCAAGGTGAAAGATGTGCAGGTTCACTGGGTCCTCTTGCGTTTTCACTGACATGTGGGACCGCATATGAGCAAACAAACGATGGGCTCTGTGCGTCTACTGGCTGGCTGAGAAGAGAGATAGAGGAGGCTGAGCATGGACTCCAGGAAATTTTTTCTACGTAACCAACACCTCGATATAGGCTCGATATAGTGGGGTGGCATGGTCCATAACTAGCATTCACGTCTAGCAGTACGGCACACGCCACCCAACGAGTCCCATCCGACACCAATTTTCTTGGAGTCCATGCTACAACCATCTCTTCTCCCTCCTGTTTTCTCAGCCATCGCGTGGTGGGTGGGCTGGGGTTTTTTCGATAGTCGTTTTGCTCAACTGGGGTCCCACTTGTAAGTGAAAATGCAACACATCACACATTCCCCCTTGAGCGGCGTGCCGGACCAACCGTTTGGGGGTGCAACGCGAACACGACAGGCTTTTCGTTTTGAACTTGTAACTTGTAAAATTTGGTTCTGCTCCATGGCGCGACCGATGGATAGAAATAACGATTTCCCTAGAGTAATGAGAAGTTTGGTTCTGGCGCGGTTCATGCATGGAGTATATACAAAAATATGAAGTTGATGTGAAAGGTAAGATAATTACTAGTAGTACCATATACTACTACATGGATTTGATGGAAAGATAAAGATACATACAGATCCATCAACGACCGCCTCACGCCCTAGTGCACCGGGTCACCAACCGATGTGTGAGGAGCAGCGGCGTTGGTGGCGAGCTCAACATGCTTCTGAACAATGTCGTCCGAGGTTGCCCTGCGGTCCAAGAAGGCCAGCATCCTAGAGTCCTCCTCTTGCATGTAGTAGTCCTTGTGGATGATTTGCGTGTAGACGTGGGTGATTAAGTCGATGGTGTCTTGCTGCGCTAGGCGCTGCGCAGCGAGCGCGACCTCGAGGTGGACATTCTCCGGCACGATGGCGGGCAGTCGCAGGGCCACCAGTGCGTCAAAGAGGTTGTCACCATAGAGGTCGTTCAGGGTGGCGGGCATCGCAGAGCCTGGGCTGGAGGCGTACGCCAAGGTCGTCCGCGAGCTTCTTGACGATGGTGAACTTGTCGAGGAAGCCGACGAGGACCTCGTCGAACAAGGAGACAAAGCTATCGTCCAAGTGGCCCCTCGCCTTGGCGGCTTCAAGCACTACCTGGAGACATTCCTTGGTGCCGGGCCGCAGGCCGGCATCGTGGACCATCTTGCACAGCCGGCTGATGCTCGCGCTCATCGCCTCCATGGGTCTAGCTTCTAGTCAACTGATCTTGCGATTGGAGTGATCACTCTTGCCCTTGGTTAGGGTGCGTAGGTGCGTAGGATTTCGTAGATTGGACTAGCGGGGAGCCTTTATATGAGAAGTGCAGACTGTGTTGAATTCACGTGCATGTTGGCCATCTACTCCTCGACCCTCTATTGCACCTGCCTTTGGCTATATGACAGGTGGGCCATCCACCCGTTGGGACCACGTGTCATACACCCAAAGGCAGGTGCAGTAAGTCAATGAAGTTGCGTCCGCCCCTGTGCCGGTGCAGTATAGTCACTGACCAGACCTCTAGTTGGGGCCAAACGAGAGAACTTTGATGTTTACTGGCTTATTGGCCCCCTTTGCATTTGCACCAAGTTTTGACCTTTGATTTAACTAATAAAATGTTAATGCATGTAGCCAAAAATGTTGTGTAAGTCACCTTGCAAAAACAAAATAATCCCAAAACACTTAGGCATGGTACATTAACTCCCTACTCGTTTCTTATTTCGTGACATATCAACCAATGAGAGATGTGGGTCGTGCATGCTTTCAATGACTTGAGACTACCAAACACAACATGAAGTGGTTAGTTCATTGCATGTAATCCTATTAATTAGCAAAAGACATTAAGTTCTCTCCCCGATAGGAATAAAACAATACACCGTGTATTTATTTACAGAGGGAGTAGTACATTTTTTGTGACATGCATTACTAAATATTGCTAGTCAAATACTAAATCCAGATGGACGTGGTACTACTACTAAATCCAGACGGTAGTGCTAGTACTAGTAGTAGTACTACCAATGTAGTAGCACTGTACTACCTGTTGGTCAAATTATTACGTGCTGCTCCTCACAGTGAAGTGACAAGACCCTGCGCCGGAGATGACACCTGAGTATAGGCGCCGTGTTCGGCATACTATAGTCAGCCTCATCGTCTGCCGTCACTATCATCATGGTTGTAGAGCTAGCCTGCTTACAACTAGCCGTGTTCGACATAATTTCCCGTGCGTAGATGCCCGTGCATTGCACATAACACAAAGATTGGGGGTGGACGGCGCCGGTAGCAGCCCTCACGCCAGATTTTTGCATGGCCTTCTAGATGTAGTGGGGAGGATATAAGGCTGATTGTGAGAGACAAGGAGTTGTTTGTAAATAGGGAACAAGTGCGTGCATCTTTTTGCAAAACTGGAGAAGTTTGGTTTGTATGCGTCAGATCTAGATCCGACGGCTATTGGTGAAAGATGGCAGGCACAACATCATCACCAACTGAGGACCTCTTTGATTCGCAGGATTTTGAAAATGCAGGAATAGGACACGGCAATATTACAAGTTTCAAACTAATATTGCAAATGTTAGGAGTAATGCTGCACCTACGAAGAGGGAATTACTAGGAAGTTTACGTAAGAACTTTTGTTACATTAGGTGGATGCGGCATTATCGTACAAAATAAAATCCACCGCCCTGACAAGTCATGAATGGGAAAATAAATTTTCGAGTCTCTGGCCACTTGATGTTTCAAAAACAAATTCATCTTCTGTGGAGACTTTGTCATTTAGGCTTAGACGCTTGCGGTGATCAGCACGCCATTCATTGTTGCACCAGAGAACGCCAAACCTCATTACCTTGAGCACACTTGCCTCCAGAACAAAGAACCTGGCCAATTTAATCTCAGATGTGCTACCTCGGTAGTCGATCAAATCAATTTTTGTAAGATGGAGATCAAGGCATTCGATGAGATTGTTATAATGCAGCACATTTTTCACTTTCGAGTCTTTTTTTATCTGCAAAATAAGAGAACATATTAGAGCAGCTGGTTGTATAAGATTGCCATGTCATCAAGAGGTACCAATGTCATTCGCTCATACGAGAGGGTTGGCTGGCTAGTGATATTTTTTCACTCTCTCTCTCTTTCTCTTTCCTCTCATTTACCTAGGAGCACGTGAAGAGCTTGGTCATTTGTTGCCTTCCACTATGTGGTCGATGCCATATTTCTCAAAAGTATGCCACATAATACGCATCGATGTCAAATCAAAAGATTTTGGCACCGCTCTTGCGATGTGAGAGAGTTGGCACCACTGTGCACACAGACCCACATATATAAAACAATCAAATCAAACCAACTACACCAGCCTCTCACTCTCCTAAACAAGTGTTTTTTATTGCCTCAGTCCTCTCTCTGTCCCACGCAAGTGTTTTTTCATTGCGTGAGTTAATTTGGCACCGGAGCAAAGTAGATGATCCAAATTGGGGCACCAGGTGAGCAATGGAGGGGCATCGATGCCAAATGCATCACAAGTGAATTTAGCATGTGTTTTGGGCTACATAGTGGAGGGCCTGCTGGGTGTGCGCGAGTGCGTCCTTCTGTACATGTCGTCGTGTAGTGGTGAATTGAGCGCGAGTGCGTCCTTCACATGGAAGAAGTGTGTCCTTAATGCACCCTCAATTTACTATCGTGCGGGGTGCTACCCCGAGTGGTTTCAACTTTGTTTACTTCACCGCGTGTCAGATGGGCCTCTAGTTTATTTATTTTCACTCACTACCACATGGGCCAGCACACGAAGATATAGAACGCGAGCTGACAAGGCAGCATGTGGACTAGTTGACCGGTCAACTAAACAATATATGGATCTATACGCTGACACGGTGAGCGTATAATCCATTGTTATAGAGAGTTCGAGTGAGAGGGGAGGCCCGTGAGAGATAGCAGAGAGAGAGAAAGAGCTACTCCCTCCATTCAATAATGTAGTGCCAACATTTTTTTGAAGTCAAACTTTTGAAACTTTGACCAAGTTTATAAAGAAATTACTTATATCTACAATACAAAAGATAAATGATAGTATGAAGTAAGTACATGTTGTGATGAATCTAATGATCGTTCCAGATGTAAATGTTTTTCTCCACATATACCTGGTCAAACTTTTTTGAGGTTTGACTTTTCAAAACATCCATATGCTTATGGACGTGAGAGAGTCCCTAACTAGAGAGAGAGAGAGAGAGAGAGTGTGAAATATAAAGAGTGAGTGAAAAAAGTGTGTGTGCATGTGTGAAAGAGACATGGACAACACATGATAAAAGTAGAGAAAACGTGTGTGTGTCTTATGCAAACATATCACACATGCATCTTTGACAACAGAAGCAAGGTGAGGAGATAGTGTGTGGTTGTTTGCAACCGAGAGAGAAAGAACCGTAGCACATGGCCAAGAGGGGTCTGACAAACAGGGGAGAGAGGTGGAGAGAGACGTATGGAGAAAATGCAGACATGGGGAGGAGAGAGTGTATGTTTGTCATAGAGAGATCCCCTGGATATCGTGATGGGACTAAATGGGTGGGAGATTAAGTGACAAGGTGTGTGCGCGATAGAAGATACCCTGAGAGATATCGAGATAGACGTATGGATGGAAGGAGACAATACGTGTGTTCTTGATGGCTAGTGAGAGATAGTCATACTTAGGGGGGAGTGCCCGCGCCTATGATGGAGTGAGGGACTATGGTACTTAGGGGGGTGCACTACAAAGAAAGACACATCTGTGACATTTTGGGCTGAACGGATTTTTTTCCTGTCATAGTTATGACACTTCTATGATGATAATTGTGACAAAACCAGGTATCATCATAGATCTAGTGGTCTCCTACTTCTATGACAAAAAATCATGACAGAAAATGGGATTTTCATCCTGGGCGGGCCGGAGACGCAGCTGCATGACATTCTTTGGGCCGTGTGAGGGAGTCCTGCACTAGGGGGTGTCCGGATAGCCGAACTATCATCATCGGCCGGAACCCAAGACTATGAAGATACAAGATTGAAGACTTCGTCCCGTGTCCGGATGGGACTTTCCTTGGCGTGGAAGGCAAGCTTGGCGATACGGATATGTAGATCTCCTACCATTGTAACCGACTCTGTGTAACCCTAGCCCCCTCCGGTGTCTATATAAACCGGATGGTTTTTGTCCGTAGGAGAACAACAATAACAACAATCATACCATAGGCTAGCTTCTAGGGTTTAGCCTCCTTGATATCGTGGTAGATCTACTCTTGTAATACCCACATCATCAATATCAATCAAGCAGGACGTAGGGTTTTACCTCCATCAAGAGGGCCCGAACCTGGGTAAAACATCGTGTCCCTTGTCTCCTGTTACCATCCGCCTAGACGCACAGTTCGGGACCCCCTACCCGAGATCCGCCGGTTTTGACACATTGGTGCTTTCATTGATAGTTCCTCTCTGTCGTCACCGATAGGCTCGATGGCTCCTTCGATCATCAACAACGACGCGGTCCAGGGTGAGACTTTTCTCCCCGGACAGATCTTCGTATTCGGCGGCTTTGCACTACGGGCCAATTCGTTTGGCCATCTGGAGCAGATCGAAAGCTACGCCCCTGGCCGTCAGGTCAGATTTGGAAGTCTTAACTTCACGGCTGACATCCGCGGAGACTTGATCTTCAACGGATTCGAGCCACAGCCGAGCGCGCCGCACTGTCACAATGGGCATGATTTAGCTTTGCTGCCGGACAGTGCCCTGGAGGCCGCACACGAGTCCGCTCCGACCCTCGATTCGGAGCCGGCTGTGCAGATCGAGGATGGGTGGTTAGACACCGCCTCGGGGGCTGCAACCTCTACAGCGATAGAGCCGAATACTGACTTTGTCCCTTCTAAAGCTCGTGACTCCAAGGTGCCGGACTCCTTGCCGGACTCCGAACCTCCCGCGCCCCCTCCAATCGAATCCGATTGGGTGCCGATTATGGAGTTTACCGCTGCAGACATCTTTCAGCACTCACCTTTCGGCGACATCCTGAGTTTGCTAAAGTATCTCTTGTTATCAGGAGAGCCCTGGCGGGACTGCGGTCAGGATGGTTGGGATGCGGACAACAATGAAATTCAAGACCCACCCACCACCCACTTAGTAGCCGCTGTCGACGATCTAACCGATATGCTAGAATTCGACTCTGAAGACATCGACGGTATGGACGACGATGCCGGAGACGACCAAGAACCAGCGCCTAGTGGGCACTGGAAAGCCACCTCGGCATACGACATATACATGGTGGATATCCCAAAGGATGGGAATGGCGAAGGAACAATGGAGGAAGATCCCTCCAAGAAACAGCCCAAGCGCCGGCGTCAGCGGCGCCGTTCTAAATCCCGCCACAGCAAGAATGGCGATTCCGACACCGGAGATAATAATACCCCAGACAGTGACGTAGACAATGCCCTCCAGCAAGATTCAGCGCAGGAGCACGGAGATGCCAGCCCTCATGAGAGAGCGGCAGACGAAGAGGTAGAGGATGATAATTACATTCCTCCCTCCGGAGACGAGGCAAGCCTCGACGACAACGAATTTGTCGTGCCTGAGGATCCCGTTGAACAAGAGCGTTTTAAACGCAGGCTTATGGCCACGGCAAACAGCCTCAAGAAAAAGCAGCAACAGCTTAGAGCTGATCAGGTTCTGCTAGCCGACAGATGGACTGAAGTCCTTGCGGCCGAAGAGCATGAGCTCGAACGCCCCTCCAAAAGCTACCCCAAACGCAAGTTGCTCCCCCGATTAGAGGAGGAGGCATATAAACCTGCATCACCACAGCACAATACGGCTGACCGGCCACCTCGTGGCCGCGACAGAGAGGCCTCTAAGCCCTCCACTAGAACCGTTCCCCGGCATCGCTCGAAAAGCACAAGGCCACAAGGGAACGCTCCGGAGTTGCGAGATATATTGGAGGATAAGGCAAGACAATCAAGATTGATCTACGGATCGCGTGGGCGCCCCATGATACGTGACGACAACCATTGCGCCGGACACAGTAAGTCCGACCGGGCCGAACACAATAGACAAAGCTCGTTGGAGCTCCGTCGCGATATAGCCCAATACAGAGGCGCCACACACCCACTATGCTTCACAGATGAAGTAATGGATCATCAAATCCCCGAAGGGTTTAAACCCGTGATTATTGAATCCTATGATGGCACAATAGACCCCGCGATTTGGATCGAAGACTATCTCCTTCATATGCACATGGCCCGCGGCTACGATCTTCACGCCATCAAATACCTCCCACTCAAGCTTAAAGGACCAACTCGACATTGTCTTAACAGCTTGCCAGCAGAATCAATTGGGTGTTGGGAGGACCTGGAAGCCGCATTCCTGGATAACTTCCAGGGCACGTATGTGCGACCACCAGACGCTGACGACCTAAGCCACATAATTCAGCAGCCAGACGAATCGGCCAGACAATTCTGGACACGGTTCTTAACTAAGAAAAATCAAATCGTTGACTGTCCGAATGCGGAGGCCCTCGCGGCCTTCAAACATAACATCCGCGATGAGTGGCTTGCCCGGCACCTGGGACAGGAAAAGCCGAAATCGATGGCAGCCCTCACATCACTCCTGACCCGCTTCTGCGCGGGAGAGGACAGCTGGCTAGCCCGCAGCAACAACCTCAGCAAAAATTTTGGCAGTCCAGATACAAAGGACCGCAATGGCAGGTCGCGTCGCAACAAGAACAAACGCCACATTAACGGCGACAATAATGAGGATACGTCAGTCAATGCCGGATTCAGAGGCTCCAAACCCGGTCAGCGGGAAAAGCCATTCGAAAGAACTACTACGGGTCCGTCCTATTTGGACCGAATACTCGATCACTCGTTCCAGATACACGGCACCCCCGAAAAGCCAGCCAACCACACCAACAGGGACTGTTGGGTATTCAAGTAGGCAGGCAAGCTAATTGCCGAAAACAATGGCAGGGGGCTGCATAGCAATGACGAAGAAGAGACCCGACCGCCGAACAATAGAGGACAGAAGGGTTTCCCCCCACAAGTGCGGACGGTGAATATGATATACGCAACCCACATACCCAAGAGGGAGCGGAAGCATGCACTCAGGGACGTATACGCGATGGAGCCAGTCGCCCCGAAGTTCAACCCCGTGGTCCTCCTGCCCGATAACTTTTGATTGAAGGGACCACGCCACCAGCATCCGCCACGGCGGATTCGCCGCATTGGTTTTAGACCCAATCATCAATGGATTTCACCTCACCAGAGTCCTGATGGACGGCGGCAGCAGCCTGAACCTGCTTTATCAGGACACAGTGTGCAAGATGGGCATAGACCCCTCAAGGATTAAACCCACAAAGATGACCTTCAAAGGCGTCATACCAGGTGTAGAGGCCAATTGTACGGGCTTAGTTACACTGGAAGTGGTCTTCGGATCCCCGGATAACTTTCGAAGCGAGGAGTTAATCTTCGACATAGTTCCGTTCCACCGCGGCTATCATGCTCTGCTCGGACAGACCGCGTTTGCAAAGTTCAACGCGGTGCCGCACTACGCATACCTCAAGCTCAAGATGCCAATCCCTCGAGGAGTCATCATGGTCAATGGAAACACCGAACGCTCCCTCCGAACGGAGGAACATACAGCGGCTCTCGCAGCAGAAGTATAATGCAGCCTCTTAAGGCAATTCTCGAGTCCGGCCGTTAAGCGACCGGACGCGGCTAAACGCGCCCGGAGTAACCTACAACAAGACCACCTGGCACGTTCCGAGGATGCGTAGCAATGCAGCCCCAACCCCAACCCTCGCAAGATTGCAGGATTGGTCCTTCGCGTATATCATTACGCTCTGGAGATACCATGGGCATAGGGGGAGGGGCACGACCACGACAGGCCCAGAATGCGGCTTAATGACATCAGGGGCTCCCAAGTGTGTCATTCCTTTTTTTCTTCTTCTTTCTTACCCACAGGACTCCGTTCACCAGAGGCCCTGTCCGGTGGTAGACTGGCCGAACTCACGATGCAACAGCCAGGGAAGGAGAAAGGCTACGACGAATATCCATGTGGTCTCAATTACGAGCACTAAATCTATTTTATACACCATTCCGCAGCCTACCCCTGGAGGGGGACATGTTTAATAGTCCCATCCCTTGCTTATCGCACTATTTGTATCATTCTGCATTCATGGCAGTATTTCTTGAATAAACAATGCAGCACCTTTTTCCTTCTAATCACATTCCTTTCTTATACATATATTCACTTATGACATGTCGCATCCGTACACTTTGGTACGGCTAAATACACCAGGGGCTTAAGTTCCCCACATTATGGTGTGATAAGTCCGAACACTTTCACAAGTGCGGCACCCCAAACTTATAGCATTACATGCATCGGCTCCGAATCATGTCTTGGGTCAATAGTTGGGTTTGCCCGGCTCCCATGTTTTGGTACCTTACGTTCCGTTCTATCGGCTAAGGTAGCACTGGGAGAACCACTGCGATTGCGCCCCAGTTGAGCTGGGCGAGCGCCTCAGTGGAGAAAGCTAAAACTGACCGTCATGATGAGGCGAGAGCCGGTCGCTGTTCGAGAGGTTTTTTCGAGTCCCTAAAGACTTATGCCGCTTAGAGCGAGGAACCGGCTTTGTCCGGCCCAGGCGTGGATAGCGCCCCGAATTCGGCCTTCCGAACACTAGGGGCTTCGCCGAAATTTAAAATTATAGAATTCTATGGCTAAGTGAGAGTGTTCAAGCATTATAAGTCCGGTTGCCTAGTTCGTTGTGTTGAGCGCCTCCCTAGATGGACCCAAATATGGGAACAAGAGTGCTCAAATTTATCCCGAACACCCCAGCACTCGTGGCATGGGGGCTGAAGCCGACGACTTGCCATCTCTCAGATTTGATAAACAGCCGCACAGAAGGTAATATTTTAAATCAACAAGCGTTGCTTAGCGCATATGAACAAAGTTTTCAGCGCACAGGATAACAAAATGCGAGTCTACTCAAATATTACATTATTGGAGCACTCACCCGCAATAGTGCGGGCACCCTTCAGGACACTCTTGTAATACATCTCGGGCGTGCGATACTCCTTGCCCGGCGGTGGCGCGTCCGTCACAAGCTTCTCAGCATCCATCTTGCCCCAGTGCACCTTAGCACGGGCAAGGGCCCGACGGGCACCTTCAATACAGGCGGATCGCTTGATGACCTCAACCCATGGACAAGCATCCACCAGCCGCCGCACCAGGCCGAAGTAGCTCCCAGGCATGGCCTCATTGGGCCACAGCCGAACTATGAGGCCCTTCATGGCCTGTTCGGCCACCTTGTGGAGCTCGACCAGCTGCTTCAGCTGGTCGCTAAGGGGCACCGGATGTCCGGCCTCAGCATACTGAGACCAGAAGACCTTCTCCGTCGAGCTCCCCTCCTTGGCCCTGTAGAAAGCGGCAGCATCGGACACGCTGCGGGGCACATCTGCGAACGCTCCTGGAGAGCTCCGAATTCGGGTAAGTAACAGGTAATTCACATTCACATGCTTGCTTTGCATGAAAAATGCCTTACCCGCCGCTATTTTCTTCAACGCCTCGATTTCCTGAAGGGCCTTGTGGGCTTCGGCCTTAGCGGCTTTGGCGCTCTCAAGAGCCGATGCAAGCTCGGACTCTCGAGTCTTCGAGTCGCGCTCCAAACTCTCATGCTTTTCCATGAGAGCCTGGAGCTCTTGCTGTACCTCCGCCACCCGTGCCTCCTGCTCCTCTCGCCCGGCGCGCTCCACGGCCGCATTACGTTCGGCCGCGGACACCGCCTCCTTCAGGGTCGCCACCTCGTTCGTGGCCCCTGAAGTACCCACGTTATCCTTGTCATTTCTCTTGCAACCAAATCCTTTTCTGTAAGGTACAACTTTAATAAGGTGTTGCTCACCTTCCTTGTCCTCGAGCTGCTTCTTGGCACGGCCGAGCTCGTTCTCGGACCGCTCGAGGCTTTGCTTCAAAGCATTGACCTCCGCAGTCAGTGCGGCAGAGGTCAGCAGCGCAGCCTGCAATCCCATATTGACATATTTATTAAGACTCCTGCGTATATCTTTTTAGATCCTCAGTCCGGCTTTTCTTTCCGAACACCGAACCGAGCATCAGGGGCTACTGTCTATGCGGTACTATTTTACATATATTAATATTCTTACCTCAAAGCCTGATAGAAGGCTGCTGTAGGCTTCGGTCAGCACGCTTTTGGCGAGCTGAACCTTCTGAATCACCGCACTCATGACAGTGCGGTGTTCCTCCTTGATGGAAGCACCGTTGAGCGCCTCCAGCAAGTTATCCGGCGCCTCCGGTTGGACGGAGGCCGCCGGCGCCACGGTCTTGCCCTTCTTACGAAGGGGCCGCCCGCCGGACTCCGGAACCACTGCAGGTTCCGGTGCGGAGTCCGGCATGAAGTCCGGGAGGTCACCCTCTGGCACCTCGGGGTCCTCCTCCTCCGGGTGGGTCCCTCTCTGGGATCTCACCTCGGCATTGTCAGCATCACGGCGGGAGGAGGCGGTCGGAAGTGAAGTACTGTTCACATCCGACGTGCCCAAGGACCCGCTCGACGAAGCGGGAAGATTGTCCTTGGGCGGACTGCATGGTTGTATGCGGCGTTAGAAAGACACCATGTGGCAAAAAGAAAAATCATGAAGTCATTCGGGAGTCCGGATACTTACGATCTCGCCAGGGGCTTGGCCCTTGGAGGCCAATCCTCGTCGTCGTCACCGGTGTTGGCGAAACAGTCCGGGGGAAGAGTTCTTCCCTTCTTGGACCCTTCGGCCTCCCTCGTTGGGGAGGCCCTCCTTTTCTTCCCTCCCCCCGCTGGGGGAGAGGCCTTTTTCTTCTCCTCCTCGTCCTCGGGGGAGGAGTCCGCCTCGGAGTCATCGGACACCTGAAAACGGGAACTCTTTCGAGTGCCCGTGGCCTCCTTCTTGGCCTTCTTCTCCGGCACCACGTGGGGTGCCGGAACCAGCAGCCCCGTTAAACGGGCGTCCGCTGGGTCTTCTGGCAAAGGGGCCGGACAGTTAGTCTGCTCGGCCTTCTTCAGCCAGTCCTGTCAAAGGAGAGGGAGTTTAGATCCCGCATAGAGTCAGACTATGAAAAAAAAGTGTCCCGTAAAGGGTAGAATCGCTTACCTCGCTAGCCTGGCGCTGCGAGCTGAATCCGCGATCTTCGGTAGCGGATGCGGGAGCCTCGGCGCCCTTAAACAGCACCTTCCAGGCATCTTCGTACCTAGTGTCGAAGAGCCCGCTCAAGGTTCGGTGCTGAGCCGGATCGAACTCCCACAATTTAAAGGCCCGTTGTTGGCACGGGAGAATCCGGCGGATGAGCATGACCTGGACTACGTTGACAAGCTTGAGCTTCTTGTTCACCAGCTTCTGGATGCAGGCTTGGAGTCCGGTCAGCTCCTCGAATCGCCCCAAGTCAGGCCACTCTCTTTCCAAGAGGTGAGCCGTGTGGGGATGCCAGATCTGAATTCGGGGGCCGCTGCCCATTTAGGGTCACGCGGCTCGGTGATGTAGAACCACCCCGATTGCCACCCCTTGATGGTTTCCACGAAGGCGCCCTCGAGCCAAGTAACGTTGGGTATCTTGCCCACCATGGCGCCTCCGCACTCCGCTTGACTCCCCTTCACAACCTTCGGCTTGACATTGAAGGTCTTGAGCCACAAGCCGAAGTGGGGCTGGATGCAGAGGAAAGCCTCGCACACGACGATAAACGCCGAGATGTTGAGGATGAAATTCGGGGCCAGATCATGGAAATCCAGGCCGTAGTAGAACATGAGCCCCCGGACAAAGGGGTGAAGTGGGAAGCCCAGTCCGCGGAGGAAATGGGGAAGGAATACCACCCTCTCATGGGGCCTGGGGGTGGGGATGGGCTGCCCCTCGTCGGGGAGCCGGTGCGCGATGTCGCTGGACAGATATCCGGCGCTGCGCAGCTTCTTGATGTGCCCCTCCGTAACGGAGGAGGCCATCCACTTGCCTCCCGCTCCGGACATAGTTGGAGGAGGTTGAGGTGAGATGTGCGAACTTGGGCGCTGGAGCTCGAGTGCGCGGAGATGGATAAGCAAAGGAGGAAGAAGGCGTAGGTAAAAAGGTGGATCCTTATCCCCTTATATATGGGCGGACGAAGCTATGCGTCCCCACCGGCCTGATAAAACTCGCTTTTCTCCCAAGCGCCGCAATCAATGGCGCGGTTGGGTTACCCACGTCCGTATTGATGGGAATCCCGGAATAAGGGGAACATGATCTCTGCTTCGACAAGACGTGCCAAGGAAACGGCTTCGCTAAATGCGCTGAGGTGGTATAACAAACGATTCAAGTAGAGGCTTGGTTGTGGTGTGACGTCACGCCACGAAATACGTCAGCAGATTGAACTTGTGTTAATATTATTCTCTCTATGGTGGAATGTGGAATTTATTTTGCAGAGCCAGACACTATCCTGGTGTTCACAATCTTCTATAAATTATTCGGAGGAGGAACCCGCCTTGCAATACCGAAGACAATATGCGCGCCGGACTCATCGTCATTGAAGCCTGGTTCAGGGGCTACTGAGGGAGTCCTGGACTAGGGGGTGTCCAGATAGCCGAACTATCATCATCGGCCGGACTCCAAGACTATGAAGATACAAGATTGAAGACTTCGTCCCGTGTCCGGATGGGACTTTCCTTGGCGTGGAAGGCAAGCTTGGTGATACGGATATGTAGATCTCCTACCATTGTAACCGACTCTGTGTAACCCTAGCCATCTCCGGTGTCTATGTAAACCGGATGGTTTTAGTCCGTAGGAGAACAACAATAACAACAATCATACCATAGGCTAGCTTCTAGGGTTTAGCCTCCTTGATCTCGTGGTAGATCTACTCTTGTAATACCCACATCATCAATATCAATCAAGCAGGACGTAGGGTTTTACCTCCATCAAGAGGGCCCGAACCTGGGTAAAACATCGTGTCCCTTGTCTCCTGTTACCATCCGCCTAGACGCACAGTTCGGGACCCCCTACCCGAGATCCACCGGTTTTGACATCGACACCGTGCATGACGGAAAAAACCGTGGTAGAAGCGAGGGCGAGGAAAATATTGGGGAGTTCCCGGTTACGATGGGTGGTCGGGGGCCGAGAGATGTGTGTTTCTCTCGTACACGTACGCACGTGGGTGCGAGGCATTGGGCTCTAACTGAACCCGAGCGAGGCGTCCCCTAACTGAACCGGACCGATTGCATTGCAGGCTACGCGTAACTGAACCCGAGCGATCGAGCGATTCCATCGCTACTGCTGCTAACTGAAGCCGATCGATGCTGCCTCTAGATGAACAATGAGCATTGCTGGGGGGGGTTGGATGAACAGTTCCTGGTGGGGGTTGGATGAATAGGACCTTGTGGTGTTGTCGTTGGATGAAAAGGATCCCGATCGATGGAGCCGGTTGGGCATGGATCAACAGGACCCCGTGGAGGGCTGGATGAACAGGACGCCGTGGAGGGAAGGTTGAACAGTAGCTGGTGGAGGGCTTGTTGAATAGTAGCCGGTGGAGGGCTGGATGAACAGTAACCCGTGGAGGGGTGGCTGAACAGGACCCCGTGGAGAGGGCTGGTTGAACAATAGCCGGTGGAGGAGCGCGCGGTGGAGGCTGGATGAACAGGAGCCCGTGGATAAACAGTCGCAGGTGGAGGCTGGAGGAGGTCGACGGTGGATGAAAAGTAGCCCGTGGAGGCTGGAGGAGGTCGGCGGTGGAGATGAACAGTATCCCGTATAGTGCCATTTTGCGGTACGCCACACCTCTCCCGATGAACAGGACCCTCGTTTCGACTGTAGCGCTCCAACACAAGTCCGTTTCCTTCATTTTGCGGTACGCCACACCCCTCCCGATCAACATGACCCCGTTTCGACCGTAGGAGGTCCAACAGAAGTCCGTTTCCTCCGTTTTGCGGTACGCCAGACCCCTCCCGATGAACAGGATCATGTTTCGACCGTGGCTGGTCGAACACAAGGCCGTTTCCTCCGTTCTGCGGCACGCTAGGCCTCGTTTCCATCGGCTGTTCCGTCCAAGCCCTCCCGAAGAACATGACGAGGCATTTCGTTCCGACCCAGCCAGTTGGCTCCCCGTAAAAACGATGACGACACAGTTTCTCCATTCCGACCCAGCCATGTACACGAGCCCGGGCCATACGTATGCGCGAGTAGGCGTTCGAGACCCCGCCCGTATGTAAGTACATGGTCGTATTTATTTTCTTGCACCATGGCCACTGTACGTACGTGTACATGCTACGTGTGCGCCTCTACTATGACATGTGCGCGCCTCTACATCGACTAGTATGTACATACATGTTCGCGGCCAGAATGAAAATGCTACGTACGCTTCAACCAGGTGGGTCCCGACTGTGAGGCACTTCCTTGTGTGCGCTAATTTAGCTGGTGGGTCCCAGCAGTCAGGGGGCGAATCATTTTTTCTTTGTAATATGGACACACTTCCTTGCGTGCGAAGATGTAGCTGGTGGGTCCTAGCAGCTAGGGGGAGAAAACATTATTTTTGAGGGTAAAAAGGATGCAGTTGCATGCATGCGTCCATGGGCGTGGTGCATCCCACTGTCAGCCTCTCATGTATAGTCATCTTCTGATGACTCTCGGTTGTTTACCATGTTGACCACACCGTGCCGAGCGCACCAAGGCCGGTGGACGATGGCGAGGCCCCAGACTGGAATGACCAGAAGATGGGGAAGACATGGTAGTGGAGTCGCAGATGGAGAGGAGTGGGAAACTTGACTGGTTCGGGCACGCGGCAGCACTGCCGCGGTGCCGCCCACGGGAGACAGGAGCAAGAACAGAGGTTGAAGAAGGAGCATGACTGTTGGATTAACATCCAACTGTCCAGCTGCTAGAATCATTTGTTGATTAAGTTGACAAAGCCCTGCATACACGTCCGCTTAGTAGGCCCACAAGTCAACCACCAAATCAGACGGATCCTGACTGTCAACGGGAGGAATAATTTTCTTCGCATAACAAGGAGGCACTTCCTTCCGTGCGAAGATATAGCCGGTGGGTTCCAGCTGTGAGGGGGAGGAAACATTTTGTCAGCATAATAAGGAGGAACTTTCCTTGCGTGCGACCATGGACCTCATGCGTCCCAGCTATGAGGTTCTCCATGTACAGTCCTCTTTCAATGACTCTCATTTGTTGACCATGCCATACCGAGCGCAGCGAGGCGATGGACGATGGCGAGGCCCCGGACGGGAACGACCCGGAGATAGGAAGACGCGGCAGTGGAGTCGCAGTGTGGGGCGGTGCGGTGTGGGGCTGCAGTTGGTGGAGAATAACAGGAGGTGTGGAGGGGTGGAGGGATAGCCTAGGCGGTGGTGGGGTAGCGCTTTGCAGTGATGCGTGCTAAGCAGAGCCACTAGCCCCCGAAGGCCGGACCAAGCGGTCTCGGCGACGCTGGAGGAAGAAGACGAGAGATTGACAGTGCATGCCAGCCGTTGGATATAAATCCAATGGCTGTGGATGTCATAATCATTTGTTGACCAAGTTGACAATGCCCTACGTAGGCTTCGACCTATTGGCCCACATGTCAGCCTGCAAAAAGTGGCATATTTTTAACCCATGTTTTCTAGAATGTAAGTCTATTTGCTAGGCTGGGTGAACAAATAATATTGCGTCAATGCGGCCCATTTATATTTTCTAAGAAATCCCAGCCCATTTGCAATTTCTTGAAATACACGAATTAGCTAGGCTCGTTCTATATATAATGTTAGGTTAGAAGGAGCAATTAATATAAAAAATAAACCAGGGAGACACATTTTTATATATAAAATTAACAAATTAGCGAGTTATTACTCAGAATAAAAATGAGCGCGTTATTATTACATTGGTCCTGAAAATCTTCGCAAGCTTTTGTACGCAATCACCAGGATTTTCCTTGCGTGTGGGTCAAAAACAACCAGGATTTTCCTTGCCAACTTCTGTTAAACATTTACTTTTATAAGTTAATAACACATGGGATGTTTTTATAATGTATAGATAAGTCTCTATAAAATAAATGATAATAGTAATAATACAAATATATATAATGTGGTTAGAAGGGAAAACATAAATTGGACACATCATTATTATTCTTATATATTGATAAATAGAACAGAGATCTGCGTTTTATTAAAAAAAATACATTGGGATGCCGATCTTTAAGGAAAAGCCCATAGGCCGGTATGGACCCCAAAAAATAAGTTGAAACCACTGTCTCCGTATGTCATGGGCTACGCATGTTAAAAAACAAAACCTAGGCCTAGCTGATACTTGTTCGCCCTCTGGAAAAAAATGATACCAGCTAGATCCCCAAGCGAACTGGAATAAAGAGGGAGCCGGCAGCGCAACTGAAGAAGCACATCAGGAGTGATTTTTTTTCTTCAGTGGATGGCTCTCGATGGCGTTTTTTACTTGCCTGTACACCATACAACTTGTATTTTTACCCTCCCAGTCCGTGGTGGACCAACAACCCATTTGCTGGGTGGCCAACCTACAGAAACCAACACTCGATTTTTCATCAAGCCCCAAAAATACAGTACTATGTTTGTTTTGAGGCCAAAAACATTATGATAGGGGTTGAGCGGGGGAGGGGAAGACAGAGCAAAAAGATTAAAAAGAGCTGATGCGTTGTTGCTACCCTAACAAAGCAGGTGATATTCTTCTCGAGAAGAAGGTGTGCCGTTGACACCCAAACGTCACATATCCCACAGTAGGCATACTAACAAGTTCACACACAAGTACAACAGAAAAGGTAAACATTCATATCAAACTCAGGTTCATAGGACACGTTCATATTCATAGCCAACATTCACAATCAACAACTCAAAAGATTCATATATACACAAGTTCAGCATGTCTATGCATCCAAATGATTGATAGATCACACGACAATATTCATAGATAATTCACAAAAAGATTCGGATATACACATGTTCAGTATGTTTATGCATCCAAATAATTGAGATCACAACCAATATCATCTATGGACGAACTTTAATTACCTAGGGTACAGACTGGTAAATGGTGTTCAGTCGGAGGTACTTCTTGCTAAAATTAATGCTTGTACGAGTAAACTTTTGAGTACATAAGAGGCAGCACAGACAATCTGAACTTTGCTTGTAGATTTATCCTCAAATAATGGCCTCGTGCCAAGGGAGGTTTGAGAAACTTGGCCACTACTTTCATCCAACTAGTTTACTGACTCATCTTGGTCTTGTAGCTCGCCAAAATTCTACATTGCACACAAGAAAGGAGGCGGTTGAGAAAATGAACCACCCAAATTTTTTGTGCAGTTCAACTGAAATGGAGCATCCCTGGCGTGTAGACTGATTAAGTGCCAGATGAATATACGTGTCAACCAACTTTTTTGGAATCTTTAGACTCCATGCCAGACAGTTTGCTACCATATCCGCCGATAACCAAAAGGCACAAGTTGGGACCAAAGATTGGACTGTATTTTTCTGGGCTATGCGCCAAGCAATATTTTTGGCATTCACTCTCCTAATACTTGGAGTTTGACAACTGGTTGATGCGAGTTGATACTCAAATGAATATAGGCACTTCTTATTGTCAACATCGATGCTTGTCTGAGTGAACTTTGGAGTACATAGCAACAACGTAAGTATCTATCCATCTGATCTTTTTGTGCAGTTCTACTAAAATCACCCAATGTAATGATTTGCCTGCGATTTCAGGCTCCAAGTTACTCCTTTATAAAATTGGCAAACAGTAGCACAATACCAAATTACCAATACATATGACAAGCACAATAATCAGGATAAAGACCAGTACCAACCTGTGTGAGGCAGCATATCAATTACTATTTCCTTTGACTGGAAGCAGAGATAAGCGAAGCGACTGACAGCAAAGGAAGGAAGCATGTCCAGATTAGCGACTGATAGGAAAGGACAGAAGCTATCGAGGCAATGAAGCACCCAAAGTTTTTGTGCAGTTCCACCAAAATCGAGCATCCATGTTGGCACATATATTGAGAGAGTGAGATTACTGTAATAGTGGGACTATTTGATGAAACATACACTAAGAAATAGAAGCACCCTCATTATCTTAATGGGTAAAGTTAGCAACATAGTAGTCTTGCTTAAAGAGAGGTAATAGTTTATTTAATCAGTGCCAATTAGCTCAACACTCAAAGCATTGCCATGTATCATAGGTTGCAAAACTTTAACATGCAAATATAAAGGAGTTTCTCATGACAGTAGCATGATACAAATAGAGATGACAACAAACTAATATGGATGAAGGCCTTAGGCCTTTACCAACCTGAGGAAAGATAAAGCACTCACTGGAATCACTCAATAGTATATATTTTTGTGCACTTCAAATGTATGGTTGAAATCACTCTTGTTTACCAGTGCTGAGATTATATCGAAAGATTATCAAGAACTTCTAGCAGAGTTAAAGCACTGGCTGGGATATAGTTCATTGTATTGTCTTGTGTAGTTCCACTAAAATGTATGATTGGCACAACATGATCCCTGTTTGCACAAGTAGGAACAAGGTGAAACCTTCATTAGCTTAGTGAGAAAGGATAGAAAGACATTAGCATATTACACTAACAGTAGCATCAAATTCATGATGGACAATACGCAAAACATTGCCTCATTGAACCAATGGCAATAAATTGAAATGCAAAACAATAGCATTATTATGTCATGACACTAATAATATTCCCTCCCTGCTCCACCACACGTTTCACCTCCATAGACAAACATACACACGTACATGATTCAACATGGGGTGCTACTGAAGATTTGTTTAACTCCACTAGGAAAATTAGGCAGCAATAAATTTGTGGTACTTAAGTACTCCTAATTAATTAAGTTACCTTGCAGGAGAGACAGCAGAAGTGGAAGGGCTCCCTGGAGGATCGTCTCACATGTAAGGTAGACGTTTCCGGAGCCCTTGAATGGCCTCGACTGAGGCCTCTGGCTTAAGCAAGATCACCTTGGCACTGTTTATTCTTCTTCCTCCTCTTCATGCTCTGTTTCTCTTTCTCCTCACCAGTTGGTGAAACCAAGTACATGATTGGCCTTCTATTTCAGAATTGGTTTTGTTAGTGAGGGAGTACAAGTGTACTAGTAAAAAATAACATTATTTTCTCATGACAGTCGCAAAATAGAGATGAACACATGCATTAAATATCATTCTTACCTAAAGGAAGGTTATGGTGCCAATATGGATGATGAGGATTGGAATACAGATCTCCCTTTGTGCAGTTCCACCGAAATGAACCAACTATTCCATTCTGACATTCCAGTTAAACAACACAAAAGTCACTTCTTTTAAGAATTGTTTTGTGCAGTGCACCAAAAGGTCACAACAGTAACCAGGTGAAATGGATATCTCTGTTTACACAAAAAGCTATAGAGGAAACAGTCAGAGTCTCAAACAAATACATGCAAAAACATTTGGCTAAACTTGTCATGGCTTATAACAGTGGCATGGCTTCATTATACCAGGGGCATTAGATTAAGTACAACTAAATATTTGGTATAAGGGCATGGGATAGTGGGTGCACCAGCAGTCCAACACCATGTACCTAAACAGGGGCATAAAGTGGTGATTCATAGTTTGTTGCCCCAAGAAACAAACATCCAAGAAACATATTTGGGTTGGTCCCATTTTTGTTCACTCTATCCACCTACTCCTATGTGTGGATATCAAATCTAGTCCCGGTCATACCACTATGTACATCGTTACCCCTATATTTCCCTTTTTGACCAAGAGACCGATTGGATGACCAGTCTGTACTACTTTCCCCCCTTTCCTTCCTGTTTGTACCAAGTCCGATGTACATACTAAATTCCCCCACCCCCACTTTATTTCTTGTTTGAACCAAGTACAAGATTCGACTCCATGAAGTAGCTTTACCTCTAACAATAGAATAAAAAAAAGGTGACGTTGGACCATCCGATCGAGAGGGGCTGAGAGGTAGAAAATAATGCACATGCAGTGACGTAGTGAGCTAGGGAAGTAGAGCTAAGGCGGTTTCGAATGAAGATATACCTGAAGGTCGTCGGGATGTGGATAGGTGGGCGGCGGGAGGCCGGATCCACCCATAGGCAACGACGAAGGGATCGGAGGACCTCCCGCACCGGCGCTCGGCCAGAGATAACGGTGCGGCCGGCAGTGGGTCTCCTCCCTCGCTGTCGACGACGGCCTAAACTCTGCCCCTCCTCCCCTTCACCGACGGAGGGGGATACGTACAGATCTGTAACCAGCGGTGAGGATAGAAAGCCAGTGTTTTTTGAAGGGAGAAAGACAATGTTACCACCGCTATCTTGTTTAGATCTAGAGAGGATGAGAGTGTGTGAATAGAGCAACCCTAGCAAGCAAGCGCGGAGGCTCCAGCCTATATATACGTAGTGGGGTAGTTTTCTTTTCACTCCATCAAAACAATCGTTTAAAATTGTGTACAAGCCAGGTCGCCTTTTTTGTTTTTAGTTGTTGATTGTTTTTTGAGATAGCTACCCGCTTATTCCAAGTGGTGTTACGGTGTGCCAGGTCGCACTTTGTATCGTTCAAGTCTGGTACAAGTCCCTCCATTAAATGAACAACCACCCCTGGTAAAAATTGTGAACAAGCCCACGGCTAAAATTATCGGAAATGTGGGCTGCCCCAACATGCATTATTATTTATATTTTCTACTCCCTCCGTTCCTAAATGTAAGCCTTTTTAGACATTTTCAAAGGACTACAACATACGGATGTATGTAGACATATTTTAAAGTATGGATTCGTTCATTTTGCTCCGTATGTAGTCACTTGTTAGAATCTTTAAAAAGAATTATATTTGGGAAGAGAGGGAGTATGTGGGAGTATCCTCAAAACAAAATGTGAGAGTATAATATTTATTGGGCCCCTTTGTAATTGGTGCTAAATCTTGACCAAAGATTTAACTGACAAAATGTTAGTGTATGTTAACAAAAATTGTATCATTTGATTCGTATGTTTGGTTCCGAGCCACACCTTGCCACACTTTGTCACACCTAACCTTAGGCAAGTTTGACCAAGTTAGGTAGGTGTTTGGTTCTAGCCACACCTAAGGAAAGGATTTTTTATGAGCAGTGAGCCCCACATGTCATAGACACAAAAAGTGTGGCAAGATTCCATTAGGCAAGCCAAAGTGTGGCTAACAATTTGAGGAACTCAACTAAGGCAAGTGTGGAAAGTGTGGCAAAAATCATGTGGCAATATATGGCAAAGATAGTCACAATCCAAACAGCCCCATAGTTTTCAATGATGTAGGGGTTGTTTGGTTTCCAGCCACATATTGCCACACTTTGCCACACCTCACCTTAGGCAAATTTGACCAAGTTAGGTGGGTGTTTGGTTTTAGCCACACCTAAGACAATAATTTTTTTATTAGCAGTGAACCCCACATGTCATAGACACAAAAAGTGTGGAAAAATTCACTTAGACAAGCCAAAGTGTGTCTAAAAATTTGAGCAACTCAAGTTAGGCAAGTGTGACAAGTGTGGCAAAAATAATGTGGCAACATAAGACAAACATAGTGGCAATCCAAACAGCCCCGTAATATTTTGTGACATGCATGAACATTTGGTTAGTTAAATTTATAGTCAAAATTTGGCTAGGTGCATCAAATCAACACATGCAAGTATCAAAAGTAAAGTCACGGCATGCATGCATGCGTTGTACTCCCTCTGTTTCCAAATATAAGTCTTTTTAGAGATTGCAACAAGTGACTACATACAAAGCAAAATGAGTGAATCTACACTCTAAAATATGTCTACATACATCCGTATGTTGTAGTCCATTTGAAATGTCTAAAAAGACTTATATTTAGGAACAGAGGGAGTAACTAATACATCGGTAAACACAAATTATTGAAATATCGCGAGTGCAGTGCTTTGATGTGCCGCATCAACTCGTACAAGAGAAGTTTGATTACTACAACGCCCTCTCCCTTGCGGACTGAGCTCTGGTGCCTTAACTGCACCTGCCTTTGGCGGCATGACACGTGGGCCACCCACCTATTGGGCCCACCTGTCATAGATGCAAAGGAAGGAGCATTAAGTCAATGAAGCTGCATCCCTCCCTCGCGCATGAGCGTGGTGGATTGAAGGACTAGGAGAAGCTTTCGCTACACGCTATCCCTCTCGCACGCAATGGACGGACATGCAATAGTGGATTCGATAATGTAGAAGTAGTAGTAACATCATTGTTCGTCTTATCGAAGAGGCAAAGAGCCAAGTACAACCCGAACGTGGCAATTGCGAACACTCGCGTGGCATTCTTTGTGTAGGGGTGGGGCGTGGGGCGGTGCCTTGGAGCACGCTTATAGCCAGGCTCTTGAATGAGACAGAATTGCTATTTGAGCCCACTATTGTAGTACTAGTACTTGCTAGTATATACCTGTAAACTGGAAAGGAGTATTTGCCTTTCTAGAGATTTCAACAAGTAACTAGACTACACCACGTGTAGTACTCCCTCCCTTCTAGTTTATAGGGCTCAAATCTCAAATCTCATCAACCAAGGCATTTTGTGAATGGAGGAATGTATCTCGTACTTTACAAAACTACCCTAATTAAACTCATGCATTAATTACTAGTTCTCTCATTTTCCTCTCCGCCTTTGTCGTGCTGCACAATATTGAGCACTCCTATATGTGACTACCCGCTCTATCTACATGCGGGACATCAAAGCATTCGGGCCCGCGTGCCATCCACCAAATCACAACGAGGTGCTATAGTCGAGACTCATTCGTCACCCCGGTGTGGCCGTCATGACCCGTCATATCAAAAAACCCACACCTTTACCACCAGTGGTAAAGCGGCCTCTAAGTTGGACTGGACAAAACAACCATCATTTCACTGGAACGCTCGTTGAAGCCCTTTCTCCCCTTTCTTGAAGAAAACCTCACTCCAGGCTACTCACTTCTGCCATTTTTCTTCTGTACCGACGAAGGAAAGGTGGGCGAATCAGTGATGCTGCTATATTTTCATTCCAAGAATCTTCTTTTTGTGAAGCACCGACCGATTCTCACAGCCTATTCTTTTCCCGTTTTCATTGCAATTGTGGTTTCCTTTTGATTGCTTTTTGTTTGCTAGTTCATTGATGGATCCTGGAGCACTAGGCAAAGAGTTGTCGGCGGACAATCCACTGGAGACAGCGATCTCCAGGAAGCGAGCACCGACCACCGAGTTGACCATGTTGGCAAGCCAACCCATGGAGATAAAGAACTCCAAGAAACAAGCACTGGCCAAAGAGTTGACTATGTTGGCGGACGAACTCCTCAAAGAAAGTTGGAAGAACAGCAAGGGCCCCACCGTGCCTACCCGAGAAACTCTAATGGCCACCTATGCGAGGCTCAAGGCCGAGTTTGAGGAGATAGTCGCCTTTGAGAAGAAGTATTCCCCTGGCAAGGTGATGGCCCCCATCGAGTACGAGGAGATGGCCCCCGGAGGGATGGGATCCCCCGGTGAGCTTCACAAGGTAAAAAATAATGGCTTACCATAGTTGTGGTTTTTGATTATTTGCATTGTGCTTGCTAATATGTTAGGGTTGTGCAGGTGCCGGTGGACGTCCTTGATGATTCCGATGTCACGGCCTGTCCTGTGGACAATGCCCCAGGGATCGTTTTCGATGTCGCGGTCCGTCCTATTGACATCACCCCAGAGATCGATTCCGATGCCGCTGTCCATCCTATGGACATCGCCCCAGAGATTGATTCCGATGTCGCGGTCAGTCCTGTGGACATCGCCCCAGAGATCGATTCCCATGCCGTTGTCTGTGCTGTGGTCATTGCCTGAGAGATCGATGACAAGAAATAGTTGGTCGCGCTAATCCTTCAGGGTAGTTTGCATTGCCCTGTGTTTAATTACCAGAACGATGCATGTTATCAAACCATCTTAGGGCTAGGGCATTGTCTTGTGTGGGTGGTACTTGCTACCTGTGTTTGATACTGAATCATGCGAACCCTCTCTGAGTTATGGAAACAGATGTATCCTCACCAGCTTTTGATGTAATATATGGCAGGCTTAGATGTAAGTTTGAACTGTTTATCATATCAGCAGGGCTTGTTTGATGATTCTTGGTGTTAGTAGGCTAGCTACTATGCAAGATATAGTACTTGCAAAATAGTCACCGAAGAGAAACGTTGGGGCTGACGAGCTTGTGGTACGCTTATACTTATCCTTCATTGAACGGCCAATAGCCCAAGCTCCTAAAATTGTAGGCTTAGCGATCGATCAGACAATAGTCGACACGGATACATTCATGCCTCATTTGGTTCATAGGGTAGGAAAATCGTAGCAAAAGTACAGAGACGTACAACACAAAATCATAGCAATACAGAGACGTACTCCCTCCGTTCCAAAATAGATGACCTAGGCGGGCTAGTTTGTCCTAGTGGGTTTCAGTGATATGATGTGGTACAGTGTCGTCCAGTCTTCGCGTGTGGTAGAAGTATTTTGGGTACAGTAAGTTTTCTTGAAGAAGTGGAATTCAATGAAGTCATGATGGTTCCTTCGTTCGACCAACTTACAGTGGGAAAGGTTGGGCCTGCGCTACGACCGGGGTGGACCAGGATATTTTTGTGCATGGCAGGTGGACCAGGATGGTCGACGTCCCACATGTCAGCAAATGAAAGTATTCTTTCTGATATAGATACGAGCAACGAATATTCATTGTTTATTTTTGATGAAAGCTATTGTCTCCACAGTTACGACGGAGGAGTGTGAAACACGGCAGCCCAGTGAACTTGGCATGTGCACCACTCCCTCCTTTCTCATGTAATACTACCATAGTGTTGACTATAAGGTTACAACTTTTTCTCACTTTCTCTCTATCTATTTCCTCTCAAATGTTTTTTACCTTTCTTTTTTTAGACACAATTGTTTTTTATGCCTCTTTTTAGAATTAGTTTTTTATACCTAGGAGCACGTGTAGAGACGGGCTCTTGCAGAGCCCACTCCTTGACTTTGACAATGCCTCTCTCTCCTACACATAAGCGGGCTTATAGCCCAGTATTTTACTGGTACTACTTGCTATGAATGTGGGCAACTGGCGTCTGAGGGGGGAGCACGTGCAGGGAGGTGGGGGGGGGGGGGGGGGGGGGTTCTGGTGGGCCAGGGCGGTCAGAAGCGGGCTTGGAAGCGGTCCGGACTCCCACATGGCCCACCTCACATTATCACCATATATTTCTTGGAGTCAGTGCGTGGTGGGTGGGTGATCTCTTCTCCCTCCCCCCTCTCTCTTCTCAACCGATGCCAGCCGAGCGATTAGATTTCGGCTATCGATGATTTATTCAATTGCAGTCCCACATGTCAGTGAAACTGCAAGACAACGTGTGTCCCCTCTGGTGAGTGGCGTGCGAGCCGGACTGTCGGGGGTGCGACGCGTACGAGTCGTAAGTGTGCCACCTTTTCCTTTTGAATGCAAAGCGTAACATTTTTGTGCGATCGATCGATAGAAATCTAGGACAAGATGACGAGGGCGAGGCTTTCCCGCGCGTTAGGCGGGCTAGTTTGAGTGATATGACGTGCTACAGCGCCGTCCACTTGCTCCATTTTTATGTAAGCAAGAGTTTACACTCTTATGTGGGAGGAGTGTGAAACACAGCGGATCTGATTTTGATCGAGGGATAATTGTTCTCTGCTAAATAATGGAGCACTGTTGGCGATTATAGCATGATAGTTAGGGCATCTCCAGCGCTAGCCCACAAATTTACACTCGCGTCTGTCCGAGGACACTGATGGATGCCACCCAATGCTGCCCGCATACCTTTCGACAACTATATGAACTAACCAGACAAAATTTGTGCAAACAAAGCACATTTCAAATTAACCGGATGAAATCATTACATTTCGAAAACTTTTCCTACAAACTAGACGAAATTCATTACATATTTCGCACAAACCGTACTAAAACCTACTGTAAACCTAATCTAAACAATCGCCGGTGCCCGACCACCATGTCCGACCATGAACCCGAGAAAGCCGGCCATTGCCTTTGCCTCCTCCTCATCCGCCTCGATAACCTCCTCCTCTAGAGCACAAGGTTCTGAAGATTTCCGCCTCCACGTCGCTGTCAAGCGGCTAATCGGCCGCCGATGTTTATCCCACCAAGCTTGGTGTCGACTGAGTGGAGTAGCGGTGGACTTCCTGGGACCAGAGCTGCGGCGACCTACCGTGTGCTACTCTTCCTCGCTGCCGGCTGCGCCCGCGCACGCGCGCCGGCTTCGTGGTCGTGGCGGCGGAGGGCGGCCGTGGGGGAGCCGGTGATCTCCTTCGTCTGCTCCTATGACAGTACATCAAAGAGAGCTTTGGAGCGTGCCCGGAGCGGAGCCGCCGATGTCCTTCATCTGCTCCTACGACAGTACGTCCAAGAGAGCTTTGGAGCACCAGGAGGCCATGGTTGGAGTGGTGCCAACAGAAGGAAGGGACCGGAGGAGAATGAGTGTGGGTCTTTGGCTATGGCTGGGAGCTGGGGCTCAAGTTAATATAGCGGGCGAATGGCAATGAGCCGCGGCAGACGGATGGACAGCTGGCGCCGTAGTAGGTTCGTCGGGCGTGAATGCGGATGCTGCTTCAGTGACTTAACTGCAGGTGCATTGGGTCACTGACATGTGGGTCCAACGGGCATCTGGCCTGCATGTCAGTGACACACCAACTGCACATCTAGTTAAGTCTGGTGAATGCGGCATTGATGTTCTGGAGAGATGGTGATCATTTCAGGCGGGAAGCGCGCGCTAGCGATGGAAGGGGTTTCGGTAGGCCAGGGCGGTCAGACGCTGGCGTGGTGGTAAAATGTGAACTCACGGATGACGAGCCTTTGAAGCGTATGCGGCACATATTGATAATCAGGCGTCCATGCCACCGCTCTTGTCGCCAGCTAGCCTTCGACGACCACCATTAGACACCACACAACCATGCATAACTTACGAATAATGGACGAATCGATCAGACACACACTCGTGTGAAGTGGCACTATGATCGGTCGCTCATGATAGTACATACTCCGTACCATAGTACCCTCTCTAGCTAGGCTATTTTATGGATTGTCGTTGTGATGGACGATATACATGAGCAAGGCGCCGAGTCCCGAGTATGACCGTTGGTGTTGAGCCAGGTGAATACATGCTCGGCGTTTGTGGAGGCCTCCATCAAACGTCTAAATAGTAATGTCAGGCACCGCCGGGGCGCGTAGGTGACGGGCTCGCTGTTTGCGTGGCGCCATGAGCAGGACTTTGATTGAGAGGGTGACGTGCATGCGTTACCATGGTTTGACAGTGTGAGCGTGAGTATCTGCACACGTACATGCTACTTGCCTCTATGGA
Source organism: Triticum aestivum (assembly GCF_018294505.1). Taxonomy (NCBI): domain Eukaryota; kingdom Viridiplantae; phylum Streptophyta; class Magnoliopsida; order Poales; family Poaceae; genus Triticum; species Triticum aestivum. The sequence continues at coordinate 437,900,624 of NC_057804.1, read as the reverse complement.
CGGTGTGCACTAATGTGTGCATCACGTATAGTATAAAAAATCCGTTTGTGCATTTAACACAAAGTATTTCATTTTCATTTGGCTGACGAGTGTGCATTGCAGCGACGAGTCCGTGGTTTTATTCCTCATATACGCATAAATTTTGGTTTTTATTTATTTCTACACTGACAGGTAGGCCCACCTAGATAGATAGATAAAGAACACGAGCTGATGAGGTGCATGCGGACTGTTTGACTGGTCAACCAGACAAATACAGAGCTATACGCTGAACTAGTGGCCGTATAATTACCATATCTTGTATACAATTATCAAAGTGAGCTATCAAGACAAGTTCGATGGCTGCCAATGCATTTTACTCGGTAATAAATGACCAGGATTGAAGGGGAATCCAAATTTCCTTCGTCTTCTATCCTTGAGCTCTTGACAAACCAATGCACTATATGGTTGTCCGGCCACTCCACCGTAGAGCTCTCACCAAGCGTCATTCATGCCACCGTGCCGCACACTAACCGGTAAGGAAGCGATGGCATCCCGCCGTGTCGAGTTCCTCGCCACCCACGACCACACACAAAATGGTAGGGAAGCGATGGCATCCCACCGTGCTGAGTTCATCGCCGCTCGCGACCTCACACCTACGTGGGCGGAATTTGAAGCTGCCAAGGCCGAATTGGCAGTAGAACAAGAGGCGGCCAAAGCCGCACAGAGGGAGCGGAAAAGTCAGAAAGCATTCAAGAAAAGAGAGGCCCGCCGCTGCAAGAAAGAAGAGGACGCACGCGCTGCTGCAGAGAAGTCGGCGGAGGTCCAAGCACGGTGGGGTGTCACCGACAAAGCTGGGAAGGAGAACGACGGTGTCTGGCCAGCATGTGAGAAGTAGTAGTACTAGTAGTTAGTGTGTGTGTCCGTGTCTGAGTACAAGCATGTACCAGTACTACTAGTTACTACTGTAGCTTTTAGAGCAAATTACTAGTACATTAGCCTACACTCAATGGAAAAATTCCTATCCTATGCATCAAATGGCATCTCTTTCTCCATAGGAATTGAGATGCATGTCATCTCACTTCCTATGATTTTCATATTCCTATAAAATTCCTATCCTATGAACGAAAGGAGGCCTCTGCTGGAGTAACTACTGTAGCTAGCAGTACTGCTGGTATAGTAGTTTCCTTCAAGAGGCAGAATTCAACAAAGTCATGATGGTTCCTTCATCCGAGCAACTTCACAGTGGGAAAGGTTGGGCCTGTGATTTGACGGCTCATTAGTCATTATTACTGCGGCGCGACGACCGGGTTGACTCTCCCTTGGAGTTCTGTGTGCATGGCAAGTGGACCAGGATGGTCGACATCCCACATGTTGGCGGATGGAAGTATTCTTTCCGATATCGAGGAGCAAGGAAACCGTGTGGTATAGTATCGCTGCTGATTTATATTTATTTTTTATTTCTGATGAATGCTAGCGTTTCAACTCTTACGACAAAGGAGTGCCAAGCACGGCACGTGCTGGATGTCCCACACGTCAGCAGGAGTGGGACATGAACAACGTGGTAGAGCATCTCCACTTCTTCCACTTCTGGGTCGGAGACCACATGTAGTAGTACTAGTGGTATGAACGATACAAAGTGCGACCCGGAAAGAAAGACACATCTAGTTGGAAGGTCTCGGGGCATACACGTAAACAAATATAAAAGCTAATATGTGCCTCCAATTAATATAGTAGTAGTAGAGTACTTAGGCACGTACTCCATAACATCACCGTGCATTGTACGTACAACATTTAGTGGTACGTAGTAAGAGATAAATGCCTATATGACACGCATGTTCATACTATTTGTGCCTTTCTACTTCACTTACTATGCTACATTACTCAGGTTCGTACGTCCACTCCTGGGTACAAGTCCGTCTCGTAGTTCCAGTCCCACATGTTCTTCATAGATGGAACGATCCATATCATCGCAGTTAGTGTGGCTCCCCACGATGGAGACTCATCCAAACTATGGCCAGCCTCGACGCGGAGTAGTCGTGTGCACCAGGAAGCGGCGCTCACTTGGCCGTCATGCTGCTTCAAAGTCGGCGCCAGTGAGAGGTTGCCTCCGCTCTAGCCGGGCATTAATGCGGCACTGACGCTCAGGGCGACACTGACCGTTTCATGCGGCAAGCGCGTGCTGGCAAGGGAGTATTGGTTTTGAACTGTTTCAGGTGTAGTACTGGTAGTTTGCAAAACTACTCAATTATTGCACTCAGTTTCCTAAGAAATTGTGGTAAAAAACATTACTCCATAGCCCGCTTCCCTTCTCCTTCCTCTTCCACCGCCCACGCACGTCTGCGGGAAGCGACCGTTCAACCTTATATGGCATATGTCGTTACCTTCGGCCGGGCCATGGCTACCGGGTGATGGCGACCAGAGAAGAGGGAGCGGGAGGGGAATGAATGCATCTCCTGTTTGGGTTCGCCGCCCAGCTTAAATAAATGCGCGCCATCACGTGCACCCGTGGGTGCACAAATTGTAACATATGTGTCTGCTTAAGTGGGCATCACGTAACTGGTGTGTGTGTGAGAGAGATTCTGAAAGATAAAGTGCGTGTGTGCGACTCTACTCTTCGGACATGTACTCAACCTTTTGCGTTGGGATATAAGTTTAATGGTATTACACTTTAGCTAGTGATTTACGTGGCCATGTTAACGTGGTTGTGTAAAAAAATGTCAATTCCTGCTCATGATTTGTGTTATATAATTACAAGCAAGATGCTCGTACATTGCACGGAACATCATTCTGCATTTTTACAAAACACCTGTTGTGATTGACCCATGCAGGAGTAATCCCATGTGTAAAAACTAATGATATCTCGAGAATTTTATCGGAAAACTGGTATCTCGAGAATTTCATCGAAAAAATGAAATATGAGAGATAAGGTGAGGAGGACTGGAGGATGGTGGTGACTGGTGTTCGGACTGGGCGGAGGCATGGGGATGGATGGCGCCGGCAGGCGGCAGCGGCTACCATGCTAGATTGTTCCAAAGACTTCCTTTTTTAATTGTTCAACAATGGGGTTGTGGGAGATAAGGATGTGGAGAGAGGTGCGGGTATCTTTTGTAAAATTATCATAGTTTGCTTTCTATATGTCAGATATAGATTGGACGGTCTATATTACAAGATGGTAGGCACACCATCATCACCAACTCGGTTTTTTATAATAGTATAGATGATAAGTTTGCTAACTACTAAAGTAAAGCGGAATTTGTCCATGTTATACAAGTGAATTAAGGTGATTGTTTATCATGCGGGTATGGTTGGATGAAGGGTGGTAGGAACAAATGCTCTGCCTAGAGCATGTGTGTGTGAGATGGAGTCTTAGTGTGTGTGTGTGTGTGTGTGTGTGTTTGTGTGTGTGAGATGGAGTCTTAGTGTGTGTGTGTGTGACGCGGGGTCCTCGGTGGCGGATGTAATATAAGTGTGTGTGGCTTCATCATAGAGAGGTGATGTGTATGGCAGAGGCCACCAACAATCGGGTGCAAGAGAGAAAAGGCCCGTAGAGGGGGAAGAGAAGGTGTGTGCGCATGAGAGGAGTCGACATCGAAAAAACGTGTTTGTTTGAGAGACACCGAGGAAGACTACTATATACCGATGGTGCATGTAGGCGGGAATTAAACAAAGGGATGGTCTTATTGGTTTCAGGGATATAGGGGAAGAGTGAGAGGGGGGTAGCTAGAAGGAGATTGTTAAGTGTGAGTGTGTGTTTTACCCATCCAGGCGGAAGTTATGTGCACACAAGAAGAGAACGATTTGATGTGGTGTTAGGGTTGAGGCTAATTAACTATGTATGGAGACATAGAGACCTTGAACGTGCATGTGTGAGAGGTATACATGTATACGTGGGATGTGTGTGTGTGTGCGCGTGTGCATGATCGAGGTAAAAGAAAGAAGACATAAGTCATAAGATCAACGACATGGGAGAGATCGGTATGACAATATGCATGCATGTGAGAGTGCAGGGAAGAAGGCCCGACAATTGAGCATGTGTTTTTGTCTTTAAGAGATAGTGGCATGGGCTAGAGCATGCATCTATGGCGAGCAGAGGGAGTGAGACACAACAATTGTGCAAAAGAGATCAACCTATAAATGCATGTATGGAGAGACGTATATAGTGTGGGTGATAGGAAGCAAGAGTGCGTGCGAGAAAGAAATGTTGACGGAGAAACTACAGATAGATACAGAGATGGAGGTGCTAGCTAGAGGGACATCTGCTAGTTTGAGTGTTGGAGATGACCACCGGGTGGTTCAGAGGGTGAAGTTATGTGTGTGTGAGAGAAAGATAAAAAGAGGGCACTTGACTGCATGTAGAGAGAAACATATGTAGTGTGCATGATAGGAAGCAAGACTGAGGGTGAGAAAGAAGGTTGATGGAGAAACAGATAAATAGAAAGATAAAGATGCTAGCTAGTGTGCGTTAGAGATATGAGTCGAGTGGATCAGAAGGCTGAGTTATGTGTGTGGGTGTGAGAGAGATAGAGAGAGGGAGCATGTGAGTCACATACAAACAAACATCATAGAGAAATGAGATCCCGAGAGACGGAGTTTTGTGTCTGCGAGAGAGAAATATATTTCACAATGAGAGTGATAGCTAGAGAGACATATCAGGGAACGCAAGATATCTCTAGGGAGAGAGTGTGTGTGTGAGCGACATAGAAGAGAATGGTGGAGAGATATGAGACCCTTGGAGACAGAGTTTGTGTTTGTGTGTGAGATAGAGATATTTAAGAGGAAGAGTGGTAGCTTCTCATACCTAAGGAGCGAAAGACACCTCTGTGTGAGAGGGGGTGTGCGAGTGGCACACAGGGGAATAGTAGAGAGAAATGAGACCCCGGGAGACAAAGTTTGTGTTTGTGTGAGAGAAAGAGATTCCACACGGAGAATCATAGTTAGAGACACATAGCAGGGAGTGAGGTATACTTAGAGAGATATAGAGTGATGAAGGTCGAGGGAGAGAGTACCGTTAGTGTGTTACAAAGATAAAAGATCATTGTCGACATACAGGTAGCACGAGAGATACCCAAGAGACGATGAAAATGTATAGGCCTAGAGAGATACTCCTATATAAGCATGAGTGATAGCTATATGAGATGAATATCTGGATTAAAGGGGATTCAAATATTTAAACTGGAGATCACGACATCGATAATATCATAACGCAAATTGGTGTACCAAACATGCGTATTCATTTGAATTTGGGGACACGTGTAATGTTATATAGTTTATCAATATTAGTGATCCATAGATTCTTTAATTAGAGATAATGCATGGTTTATATGCAATTAATGTCTAAACCGGATTACACTATATGTTGCATGTGTGAAACACATTATACATGTTTGAGAAGTAAAAAAAACCCGCAGGAAACACACATTAATTGGAGACAGTTAGCGAGGAATGCATACATTGGATTTCAACATAAAGTGGTTTCAGATATTTGAAAATCAAAATTAAGATGGATACAGCCTTATGAATCTGAGATCATGCCATTCGTATACCATATTTATGTATAAAAGGTATTGTGCTTTTGAAAGTATATATAAAAAATGATGTATATAGAATTTTATCCCAATCTAAAATGGATCCTACCCGAACAAAAATAGAATACAAATGGGATTTGAATTGAGTTGGGACGGTAAACATGCACTCTGCAAAATTTGAACGAAGCGGGGAAAGTCACAGTAACCGCCCGAAACCAAAATCTGCGAGATGAAAATTACTGCCTATCCCTGCCACGCAAAGCTTATCGGCTTGATTTCTATAGGTTTTGATAGGGGTAGGTTTGTAATCTCACTCAAACGTGACATAGCCGCCTCTCACCCGGATTCATACATGGTGGGCGCCAAAACATAGTGTCTCCTCGACCGAAATCGACTCCCTCCCCGATTCATTCACGGTGGGCGCCAAAAACAAACTCTCGTCGACAAATATTTGGTGTATGCGATATTACCGTCCTATCCCCAACCGACTAATATTGCTGTGATGTAGGAAATTTGAAACGGGGGCTAAGTTTGTAAATTTCCTCGCATTTGAGACAAGCGCGCCCTAAAGACATGGTTCCCCCTTCCTCTCTCCCTCCATTTCCCCATTCGTACTTCGTGGGCGCCAAAACACCCTCTCTACCCCATCCTCCTTCGTCCACCACCCCATCCACTACCGTCCTCCTCCACCATGCCGGAGCTGATACCCCGAAGCCGTCGTCCATTACAAGAGATCGACCTCTCTCATCCACGGATTCGGACCAGGATCCTTGCATCCCATCCTCTCGCTTCATCCCCGCCGTCGTCCACCTTGCCGGCGCCACTCCTACGACCGTCTCGTCCACCGTGCCTCGCCGCCACCGTCTACCCTCCTAGATCTGCTTCCACGCTGCCGACAGCCATTGCTACCATAGCACCGTCAAATTCTCAGCAGATGCATACACGGCGCCGCACCAGAGGCGGTATTTTTTCATATCTTCTCAACTTATTTATCGCATCAAGAAAATAGATCACCACTGCTTTACTCTGATTTCTTGTCCATCACTTACTTGAGAGTTGGAAGCAAACATTGGTTGCGAAGTTGCCTTTGTCTGGTTTGCACCTTCAGATCCGCCATGGCACGCTCAACACTATACTCGCAATGCTTATGGTTTTCCCCTTTTATATTCCACACTAGTTAAATGACAGTAAACTAAATTTCAAAATTGGGTCGGTTGATTTTTCAGAGCTCGCCGGAGTTCGCCGGTGCAAAGGAAGGGGCTCGGGTGGGGACGGTAGTTGTGTGTGTGTGTGGGGGGGGGGTGGTGAGGCCTCGCCGAACGAAGAAAACTCGACGCGGGTGGGGCCGGGGGTGGGGGTGGGGGAGGGACACAGGCGGTGGGGGCCGGTGGTCCGGCCGGCGGCCCGTGCGGTGTTCTGTATGGGAAGAATCAGAGACGAGGAAGAAGAAGGGTTAGGAGACGTACGATCTTCATCCAACCGCCTGAAATGGTCGACTGACCCAAATGTCAAAAGTCACGCGACTTGCATGCAGACATGCCTTTATATTCAGTACCATCGTCGTACCTGCTTAGCACTGCTCCTGAATCCATCAAGCTAAATAACATGCCACTCATAATTCCAAACTTGTTACTCAAATACGAATCTGATATGATGCTGATATTACTAAAATAGATAACGTTTAATTGGTCAGCTAATGCTCCTACGTTACTTTCGAAAAGCATGTGAACCACATATAGAGAGACAGCAGGGAGTTGCATTCTTAATGCGCTCTGGTTCATCATGTGTGGGCACTGCACAATGAATATTTTATTATCCAAAATTTGCTTGCTCTTCTTTAGCATGTTCCTCTTCCGTTCTTCTTTAATAAGTACTCTCTCCGTTCCTAAATACAAGTCTTTGTATAGATTCCACCATGGACTACATATGGAGCAAAATGAGTGAATCTACACTCTAAAATGTATCTATATACATCTGTATGTGATCCATAGTGGAGATCTCTACAAAGACTTATATTTTGGAACAGAGGGAGTATGATAGTAGTATAGTATGTTCCTTGTAGTGAAGATGAGCAGGGACATTTGCAGTGTAGAGGTCTATACGGTCGGTTGTGATGGACACTTTGAACTCTTCGGGCCTCTTTGATTCGTAGGATTTTGTAAACATAGGAATAGGATTTGTAGTGGCCTGCCCACTTGAATCCTATAAGAGTAGCAAGGAAATATAGGGAGCTGTGTCGCCTTTGAGAGTTACACTGATATTAACAGTACCGCACCTTCAGTTGAAGAGAGCTGGTATCCGAAGCCTTCCTAGCCGTACTGGAAATACTAGCACATATATTCCAGCAAGTTCCACTTTGCTGATTTTACTCTGATGCTTACGTTTTCCTGTTATATCTACACTATGATCTGTGTAGCTGCTTTGTGTCGCACTAGCAGTAGTCCACTCTTGAAGCTAAACATTGCAATGACTTACAAAATTGGCACCAATGCATTGAGTGCCATTCTAGATGCAATGAAACTCATACGCTCCCCACCCATAGATTCTTGTTCAGAATAGGATCCTAATGACTATTCTAACCTCGAGGAGTCAAAGGCAGATGGCCTGTCCTGTTCACCCATCAAGGTGCCTGTTCTAATTTGGCAAGGTTTTATTGATGGCGCGTATCTTGCATATGTTGTCTTGCATTTCTTCTACTTTGCTGCACCGCTCTGCTTAGTTTACTAATCATATATGTCAAGATGCCATGCCCATCCATTATCAATACATATTCCATCTGTCATCATACCATGTTTTCCCACTCAAATGATGTTCTTGTGCATCAGACATCAAAGAAGAGGGTGATTGCCAAACCTGAAGGAGCACCAGCAAAGTCCTTGAAAAACGTGGTGGTGCCGGAGAAATTAGACAGCACCCCACTTATATTGGCTGTACAACCAGTGACACAAAACGTAGGACCGACTCCAGTAGACTGTACCCATACTTCACTAGCCACACCGCTAGCCCCACCACACAAGACCTGCACTCCAACAAAAGGTATGGCGATTTCAGTTTCCATAGCACCAACCGTACCACGGAAAAATCCCACTCCAGCAAAAAGTACAGCAAGTCCACCGGCCGAAGACCTATCCCAACTGCAGAGACGACCAATTCCTGTAGATTGGAACCCCATTCCAGTTATTCCCAGTTTAAAAGACAATGCTTTCAATGTTGTCAAGGACTACGTGCATATATTCCCATCATGGGAAGATTATATGAAGACAAACACCATTTTCACATCTTCCTGTCCCACTTACGTGTAAGTGCTATTATTCATGGTGATTATTTTCCTATTTTCTGCTGATTGAACACATCGATGATTTACATTACATTGTTGTAAGTAGGCGAGGGTCAATCTGGATAGTCATGATGAGCAAAGCTTGCTTGCGCTTTTCAAGGAAGCATTGCAACAGTATCGGTGTTATCTGAGGAAATCACACTTTGATGGGAAGTCTATAAACAAATTTCTGGTGAAGTCTCCTGTCCTAAATTTAGAAGACATCGAATGCAAAAACCTTGTTATGCACTGGTCTCGTTCCCAGGATGAGGTACTGTCTATGATATCACATGACAATTTGAACTTCTACTTTTGCACATGTGCCTTACGAATATTTTTTGCATGAAATCTGCTCGAAGAAGAATTCCGGTTTGAAAAGAACGATAGGATATCGCAAATATGTTGCCTGATAACCCACAAGTATAGGGGATTGCAATAGTTTTCAAGGGTAGAGTATTCAACCCAGATTTGTTGATTCTACACAAGGGGAGCCAAAGAATATTCTCAAGTATTAGCAGCTGAGTTGTCAATTCAACCACACCTGGAAACTTAGTATCTGCAGCAAAGTGTTTAGTAGCAAAGTAATATGATAGTGGTGGTAACGGTAACAAAAGTAAAGGCAGCAAAAGTAATGTTTTTGGTATTTTGTAGTGATTGTAACAGTAGCAACGGAAAAGTAAATAAGCGAGAACCAGTATATGCAAAACTCGTAGGCACCGGATTAGCGATGGATAATTATGCCAGATGCGGTTCGTCATGTAACAGTCATAACATAGGGTGACACAGAAGTAGCTCCAGTTCATCAATGTAATGTAGGCATGTATTCCGTATATAGTCATACGTGCTTATGGAAAAGAACTTGCATGACATCTTTTGTCCTACCCTCCCGTGGCAGCGGGGTCCTATTGGAAACTAAGGGATGTTAAGGCCTCCTTTTAATAGAGAACCGGATAAATGTTAAGGCCTCCTTTTAAGGCCTCCTATTGGAAACTAAAGCATTAGCACATAGTGAATACATGAACTCCTCAAACTATGGTCATCTCCGGGAGTTGTCCCGATTATTGTCACTTCGGGGTTGCCGAATCATAACACATAGTAGGTGACTATAGAGTTGCAAGATAGGATCAAGAACACACATATATTCATGAAAACATAATAGGTTCAGATCTGAAATCATGGCACTCGGGCCCTAGTGACAAGCATTAAGCATAGCAAATTCATAGCAACATCAATCTCAGAACATAGTGGATACTAGGGATCAAACCCTAACAAAACTAACTCGATTACATGATAAATCTCATCCAACCCATCACTGTCTAGCCAGCCTACGATGAAATTACTCACGCACGGCGGCGAGCATCATGAAATTGGTGATGGAGGATGGTTGATGATGACGACGACGATGAATCCCTCTCTCCGGAGCCCCGAAAGGACTCCAGATCAGCCCTCCGAAGAGAGATTAGGGCTTGGCGGCGGCTCCGTATCTTAAAACATGATGATTTCTTCTCTCTATTTTTTCTCCCCAAAAGCCAATATATGGAGTTGGAGTTGGCGTCGGAGGGCCACCAGGGGGCCCACGAGGTATGGGGGCGTGCCCAGGGGGGGGGGGGGCGCCCCCCACCCTCGTGAGCAGGGTGTGGGCCCCCTGGTCTTCATCTTTTGCGAGGATTTTTTATTGTTTTTTCCAAGGTGTTCCGTGGAGTTTCAGGACATTCCGAGAAATTTTATTTTCTGCACAAAAAACAACACCATGGCAATTCTGCTGAAAACAGCATCAGTCCGGGTTAGTTCCATTCAAATCATACAAGTTAGAGTCTAAAACAAGGGCAAAAGTGTTTGGAAAAGTAGATACGACGGAGACGTATCAACTCCCCCAAGCTTAAACCCTTGCTTGTCCTCAAGCAATTCAGTTGACAAACTGAAAGAGAAAAAGAAAAACTTTTACAAACTCTGTTTGCTCTTGTTGTTGTAAACATGAAAAGCCAGCATTCAAGTTTCAACAATTATTATGAACTAACCATACTCACAATGACACGCAGGTCTCACAATTACTCATATCAACAGCATAATCAGCTAGCGAGCCATAATAATAAAACTCGGATGACAACACTTTCTCAAAATAATCATAACATGATATAACAAAATGGCATCTCGCTAGCCCTTTCCGAGACCGCAAAACATAAATGCAAAGCACCTTTAAAGATCAAGGACTGACTAAACATTGTAATTCATGGTAAAAGAGATCCAGTCAAGTCATACCCAATATAAACCAATAATAATGAATGCAAACGATAGTGTGCTCTCCAGCGGGTGCTTTTTAATAAGAAGGGTGATGACTCAACATAAAAGTAAATAGATAGGCCCTTCATAGAGGGAAGCAGGGATTTGTAGAGGTGCCAAAGCTCGGTTTTGAAAATAGAGATAAATTATATTTTGAGCGGCATACTTTCATTGTCAATATAACAACTAAAAGACGACGATATCTTCCAGGCTAAACAGATTATAGGCAGTTCCCAAACAGAATGGTAAAGTTTATACTCCCCCTCCTCCACAAGCATCAATCCATGGCTTGCTCGAAACAACGAGTGCCTCCAACATTCAACGGGTCACAGGGGGAGTTTTGTTTGCAGTTACTTTGATTTAGTTTGCATGAAGCATGGGACTGGGCATCCCGGATACCAGCCATTTTCTCGCGAATGAAGAGCGGAGTCCACTCCTCTTGAGAATAACCCACCTAACACGGAAGATAAGGGCAGCTCTAGTTGACATATGAGCTATTCGAGCATGCAAAATAGAATGTTTATTTGAAGATTTAGAGTTTGGCACATACAAATTTACTTGGAACGGCAGGTGAATACCGCATATAGTTAGGTATAGTGGACTCATATGGAATAACTTTGGGGTTTAAGGAGTTTGGATGCACAAGCAGTATTCCCGCTTAGTACAGGTGAAGGCTAGCAAAAGACTGGGAAGCGACCAACTGAGAGAGCGACAACAGTCGTAAACATGCATTAAAATTAATTCACACCGAATACAAGCATGAGTAGGATATAATCCACCATGAACATAAATATCATGAAGGCTATGTTGATTTGATTCAATACATGTGTGAACATGTGCCAAGTCTAGTCACTCAATACATTTAAAGGAGGATACCATCCCATCATACCACATCATAATCATTCTAATAGCATGTTGGCACACAAGGTAAACCATTATAACTCATAGCTAATCAAGAATGGCACAAGCAACTATAATCTCTAAATGTCATTGCAAATATGTTTACTTCATAATAGCTTAATCAGGAACGATGAATCATCATATTTACAAAAACAAGAGAGGTCGAGTTCATACCAGCTTTTCTCTTCCCAATTAGTCCATCATATATCATCATTTTTGCCTTTCACTTGCACGAGCGAACGGTGTGTATAATAATAAGAGTGCACGTGCATTGGACTAAGCTAGAATCTGCAAGCATTCAACTCAAGAGAAGACAAGTAAAATGGGCTCTAAGTTAAATAAACAATCATGCATATAAGAGCCACTAAGCATTTTCAATATGGTCTTCTCGACCCCCAAAGAAAGGAAAAGAAATAAAAAACTATTTACACGGGAAAGCTCCCAACAAACAAAAGAAGAACGCGACATATATTGGGGTTTTCTTTTTAATTACTACAGAAAAGAAATAAACTACTAATTTTTTTGTTTTTCTTAAGGTTTATTAAACACACAAGAGGAAAGCAGGAAAAATAAAATAAACTAGCATGGGTATTACAGTGAAAGAGTATGAGCACCGACATCTAGCAATGAGTGTGTGTGTGTGAACATGAATGTAATGTCGGTGGGAAATACGTACTCCCCCAAGCTTAGGCTTTTGGCCTAAGTTTGTCCATTGCCAGGGATAGCCTGGCGGATATCCGTAAGTGAAGCTGGGGTCGTATTGCGACGCAGCGGCTATTGCCGCCTGAGCTGTAGCGTGGAGTCGAGCAGCCTCGGCTCTCCTTTCGTACTCATCTGCCACCTCTCTGGTAATAATATATCATCTTTTTGCCTGAGAATGAAAGAAAGCAGGGGCAGGAAGAGCAATATGGACTACACGACGTCTGTCAAAGATTAGTCGATACTGGAGAGGTGATTCAGTCCTCTCAACAAACTGGTGGGAAACCATAGAATCAAAATCTAAATTAGAAAGTGTCAGGACCCCGACTCAATGCCACATCGATCTAGCATGTAACACCTCATATCACTTTGCGGCCTCACGCACGGTATTCCCACGGGTGTCGCCTTACCTTTGCCCGGGACTGTTTGCGCCTTTTGGCACACGTATATGATAGTGTCGCTAGCATCCATATGATAAGGAGCCCAGGCTGACATGACTAGTCGTAAACCCAAAGTGGCACAGACTTACAGGGACAGGCATCCATGACCCAGCATCGAACGTGTCGGTCATCAGCAAGTGGGTCCAGGCTGTAGCTCTGGGCTAGCAGGATTCCGGTAAACCGGGCTGTAGCGGGCTAACAGGACTCCGGTACTCAATGCGTGACATTTCCCCGAAGGGACAGACACTGGAACGAAGAAGGACACATGCCAGCAAGCCTAAGTGTTCCGGAGCAGTAGCAAGCTACCAAGGCTCAATGGAAACACTAGGAGACATTTCCCGGTAAGAGAGACTACTAAGGATAAACAACTAGATAGTCAGATCCCACACATACCAAGCATTTCAATAACATACACACAATATGCTCGATATGTGCAAATACAACATGGCATCACAACATGACTCTACGACTCAAGTATTATATTCATTAGGCTCTGAGGAGCGGGATATTACAAACAGGGGTCTCATGACCCAACATTCAGAGCATACAAATCAAAGCACATGCGGAAGCTATGATGTCTGAGTACAGACATCTATAAATGAAAAAGGCTGAGAAGCCTGACTATCTACCAGATCCTACCGAGGGCACAAGATCGTAGCTGAGGTAACAAGCTAAACGTCGAAGTCCACGTGGAACTACTAGTGAGACTTGTCACATCCCTAGCTTCTGGTGTTGCCTAGTGTTTGCATCATGTTTAAATTTCTGAAACTTGAACTGGGGAAATTTGGAAGCCTCAAAACCCTAAATAAAAGTAGGGAAAAAACCCTAAAATCTCATTCATTGTTCCAAAATGCTCTTCTTAAATGTTTGATAATTTTTGGAAAGGGTTCTGGTCCCAACCAAAATATTGAACATTTTTAAGGACTTAATCTTGGGACTTTGAATTTAAATCATTAGCTATTTGAATTGGAATTATATTCATATAATTAGAATATAATTTCAAATACCCCTAAAATATTTTATGAGCTTTTGGAAAAGTCCATCTAGCAAAATAAAAATATTTAGAGGAGTTTTTGGCATTGTTTGGATTATTATAAATTCAAAACAGTGGCAAAAGATTAAATAAAAGAAAGCAGAACAGAAATATAAAAAGGAGCAGAAGCCTACCTGGGCCACCTACCTGCAGCCCACCTAGCGCCCCACCTGGCGCCAGCAACCGGCCCAGCTCCTGTGCTGGCAGCCCACCAGTGCGGTCCAGCCCACCAGGCGCCTCCCCCTGTCGCCTTCCTCCTCGTGCCAGTAGGAAGAGGAGGGACACCGCGACGCCGCCGTGCGCGCCACCTCCACCCTGCTCTGGCCACCTCCTGCTTCGCGCTGGAGGCTCGTCCTCCTCCCTGACCCCGTGCCTGGATGACGCCATGCTGCCCCGACTCCCTCTCGCACTCTCCCTCGCCTCATCCCCTCCTCTGTCTCTCTCTCACACGCACGGCCGTCGCCACCGACGCCGTTCGCCGCGGCCACAGCCACCGCCTCGCCTCTCCGACACGCCCACGGGCTCCGCCTCGTCCCTCTCTTCCTCCTCACCGAGCCGTCGGACGCCGGAAGCCCCTGGACGTCGCAAGCACCGCCGTTCCCCTCGTCGGCCACCGGAGATCGCCGCCGTCAATTCTCCGTCGCAGAAGCTTCCCCGAGCCCATTGAGCTGCTCTACGTGTCCGCCGTGAGCCCCTCTTCCTTTCCCCTCACCTCTCTCTCTCGCGCGTGCCCTGTAGCCGCCGCCCCACGAGCACCCGAGGCCGCCGTCCGCCATGGCCGGTGAGCTTCGTGCTCCCGAGCTCCTCCACCTGCGCTCGTTGCCTCCAAGTGCTCCTGATGACCCCAGTAACCCGTAGAGCACCTCAGCTGATCTCGCCGTGCCGTGTAACGCCGAACCCGAGCAAGCCCGAGCTCCGGCCGCCGCTGCCGAGCTCGAGGCCATCGTCTCCGGCCGCCCTAGCTGCTGTTGCTTGCTGAAACGGGCGCGGATGAGCTCCAGCTCTCCGTAGCCGCTCTCCTCCGTCCATTTGGACGCCGGAGGAGCGAGCCCGAGCCCTCCGCCGCGCCTGTTGCCACCGGCGACGAACCGCCAGCGGGTTAGTCCCTGTTGTCCAGGGGTTTGACCTCCCCTGGGTCCATGACAGGTGGACCCCGCCATCAGGTGATTAGCTTAAGCTAATCACCACCTAATCTAACCCCCTGACACTGTCATGTGGGCCCTAGTGCCCCTAATCTTTAATTAAACTAAACTAACCCCCCTGTCTAACCCGTGTCACTGACGTGTGGACCCCACACGTCAGGTTTGACCCTAGCCAGCCGCAATTGACCTGCTGATGTCATGCTTACTCAATGCTGACGCAATAATGTTTTCTGGATTTATTTTATTCAGAAAATTCCAGAAAATAGCCAAAACTTCTAAAAATCATAGAAAATCAACCGTAGCTCCAAATCAATCAAGTTATATATGAAAAATTATCAGAAAAATTCAAGGAATCCATCTGTACCATTTGCATGTTGGAACAATGTTTGTCCTCTGTTTTGGACAAAACAAATAAAGTGCATTTAAATAATCATATATGGAGTTGGAGTTTGAATCATGTATTCAAACCAACTTCATTTAAATCATAGCTAAGTGCATTAGCCCAAAACACATTCATATTGCCATGTCATGATCATGCATCATACTGTGCATTGCATTGATCGTGTTTCTTCTGTGTTTGCCGGTGTTGTTTCCCCTCGGTAGACGCTGTACCGATGATGTGATCGTTGACACCGATGAAGAGCTATATTATCTTCAGAAGTGCTAGACAAGCAAAACCCCCTTGTTCATTCCGATACAATCCTACTCTCTCGCCCTGCTCTCTTTTACTGCATTAGGACAACAACGAGTCATTTGTTACTTGCTGCGGTAGCTGAACCCCTTTATCCTCTGCATGACCTGTCATTGCCACAGTAAATAGATGAAACCCACTAGTATGAGTAGGAGTTGTTTGAGCCATGTTGTGCCTACTCATTCATGTTTGTTTGTCATGCCTGCTATTGCTTAGAGTTGAGTCAGGTCTGATTCATCGGGGGTGAATCAGAGGAGTGTGAACATGTCCTACTGTGTGTGAGCTAAGTGTGTGAACACGATTTGGTAAAAGGTATCGGTGAGAGGCCACGTAGGAGTACATGGTGGGTTGTCTCATTGAAGCCGTCCTTAGGAACTGAGTTCTGTGTTTGTGATCCATGATTCAGCTACTACCATGCATTGGGCCCTGAAATATGACCCCGCTCGACTTCTAATTCACCCTTGTCCTCTGTCCAGGAGTTGCAAGTAGTTTCTGGTGTTTGTAGTATGCTGGAGGCCGTGGACAGCACTGACCGTAGGGGTGGGCTGTGATGCGGTAGGCACGTGGCCGGGTGTACCGGATACCCGTTAGGTATCTCGGGAACCCTGCACACATCGTTTGGGGCTGTGAGCGAAACTCCGGCCGGATCTCCTCATGGATGGAACCCGAATAGGCGATAAACCTGGACTAGAGACTTGAGTGATTAGGTAGGTCGTGGTCTACACCCACGTCGGCTTTCGCTTGAAGTCTGCCGAGCACATGTCGTGTGCAGACGCTAAGTGGTGGAAACATGTATGAAGAAGTACACCCCTGCAGGGTTAACATCATCTATTCGAATAGCCGTGTCCGCGGAAAAGGACTTCTGGGTTGCCTATATTAGTTCATAGACAAGTGAAAGTGGATACTCTAAAATACGCAAGATAAGCATGAGTGCTATGGATGGTGTTCTCGTAGGGAGACGGGAGCGGTACCATAGTGGTGTATTGGTTGGTGAGTATGTGGACTCGTGTGCGCCACCTCAAAAGAGTTACTTGCAGTCGTAGTTTAGGTTAGCCACCGAGTTAAAGCTGGCTTGCTGCAGTTAAACTCCACCATCCCCTTTGTTGATAATGATGCATATGTAGTTAGTTCTGATGTAAGTCTTGCTGGGTACATTTGTACTCACGTTTGCCTATTTTATGTTTTTGCAGAGAGACTTCGGTCTCGCTAGTAGTTCCACGTGGACTTCGACGTTTAGCTTGTTACCTCAGCTACGATCTTGTGCCCTCGGCAGGATCTGGTAGATAGTCAGGCTTCTCAGCCTTTTTCATTTCTAAATGTCTGTACTCAGACATGTTAAGCTTCCGCATGTGCTTTGACTTGTATGCTCTGATTGTTGGGTCATGTGACCCATGTTTGTAATATCTCGCTCCTCAGAGCCTATTGAATAAATACTTGAGTCGTAGAGTCATGTTGTGATGCCATGTTGTATTTGCACATATCGAGCATATTGTGTGTATGTTATTGAAATGCTTGGTATGTGTGGGATCTGACTATCTAGTTGTTTATCCTTAGTAGCCTCTCTTACCGGGAAATGTCTCCTAGTGCTTCCACTGAGACATGGTAGCTTGCTACTGCTCTGGAACACTTAGGCTGGCCGACATGTGTCCTTCTTCGTTCCTGTGTCTATCCCTTCGGGGAAATGTCACGCGAGGAATACCGGAGTCCTGTTAGCCGGCTACAGCCCGGTTCACCGGAGTCCTGCTAGCCCAGTGCTACAGCCTGGATTTACTCGCTGATGACCAACACGTTCGATGCTGGGTCATGGATGCCTGTCCCTGTAAGTTTGTGCCACTTTGGGTTTACGACTAGCCATGTTAGCCCGGGCTCCTTATCATATGGATGCTAGCGACACTGTCATATACGTGTGCCAAAAGGCGCAAACGGTCCCGGGCAAAGGTAAGGCGACACCCGTGGGAATACCATGCGTGAGGCCGCAAAGTGATATGAGGTGTTACATGCTAGATCGATGTGGCATTGAGTCGGGGTCCTGACAGCGTTGGTATCAGAGCTTGACTGCCTGTAGGATTACCAAGCCAAACTGGTCGAAGTTGAGTCTAGAAATTCTTTAGTTATGTAAGGGAATTGATTGTGGGATGGAATGTAAGGCTCTTTGTACTCCTTATACCTCATGCCCTTCTGATCTGAGTCATCTTATCTTTTCTACGGGGTTAAGGAACTAGGTTTTCTCTTCTTTCTATCAGGATCACGTGTTACTAATCCGTAGACCTATAGAACTGTTGGACTTAAGCCTCAGTCCAGTTCCTACGACTTCTATATGTTAACTGTTGATCTCAAAACCTTGGTATTGTGCTTCTGAGTGGTTATGCCACCATTTTTGTGATTGTCTCAAATCTTTTTGAGCATTTGCAGCCGTTATGCTGTCCGAGTCACCCCAGGTTTCTAAACAATCTGATGCACTTGCAAGTCCTTCCCCTCTGGTTTTTATGTTCCTTTGGGCCAGGTTAATCACACTAATTGCTGAGTTGAGGTATTCTATTGCCTTGACATATATGTTGGAGTTCCTATTATGACCCTAAGTGCTTAGGGGATCATCTAGTGGTCTAGCCATGATCTGTGTTTCCAGTGTGATGATTCTGGCCGTCATTATCGAAAGCATCCCGTGATGCCATTTAGTTAGTAGGCATTCTATTTCTGGGTTCTTGAACCCGAGATTCACCCTACTTACATCGTGTTGATAGTGTTGCTAGTTCCTTTAGGATATTAGTAACCTTTGCGATAGTCCTCGAGGTCCGTGGTATATCGTTCTTCCAAATACCATGAACCATTCTTGGCAGGAGTTCTTCTGAACCAAAATATGACAACAAGAGTGCTCTCGATGAGTTCTCCATGCTATATTGTGACTCTGCCAGCTCAACCTTTCTGCATGGGTTATCCGAAAGAATTATGTTGAACTTGGTTCGACATACTAATCTATGCATCCACAACTCAGAAAGTTATATGTTCCTTTGAGTTGTCCCTCTTAGTTGTCTTCTAACCCTGGTCTATCATTTGATAGTCAAGAGTATGCGTGCATTCCTATTACTCTTGTGGTCCGTCAAGCCATTCTATTCCGGAATGACTGGGAGAAACAAACTCCAGTACCTTGTCCATTTCCAGGATTGGGTCAAAGAAGTCGTACTCCGCAGATCAAATTGCTAATCTTGCTTTTGCTCTGTTCTACTTTGGAGTATTACCATCTTTATATCAAGAATGTCATGGGAATTGCACACCATCCTATGAACTCTTGGTGCAGTGATACTTCTGTCCATCATTATTCATTTCTCAGTTTCCGTGTTGTTATAACTGGAATGTCGACGAGTGAATCATGGTGTGTGAAATCAATACTCCTAGCAACTCCGTTGCTTGGTAGTTAAATGGACGATAACCTCATTCTTAGCGTGTTGATTATTGAATCGTCACCCTAAGGTTGATTGTGCTACCTAGTCCTTATTTCTGGTGCACTCTCCGATCAATGAGTTAGGATTTTGTCAAGTCCTCGCTCATTTGATCATATCGTCTTGCCCTGAAAAGCAAGATTGTTCTCGATCTTAGTAACATATCGGTGGTTCGTTATTTTCCGAATATCTTCTCGAAAGTATCACCAGGTTGTCACCTGACTGTTATGTTAAGCTCGTGATCAAGTTGGTTTATCCTGTAAACCACCCTTTATCCAAGAATCCGTGTTGGATACACCTGAGCTAGTTGGTTAAGCTATGCATCAACTTGGAGAGTTGGAAGATAGAAGCTTGTCCGATATAGTTCATTATAAGGGATGTCTTGTATGTGTGTTGAAGAAAGTTGATATTCTCATCGACTGAACCTCGTGATCAGTTAATGGACCTATCATTTTTATCCAACCTTTGATTGGAGTATGGGATATCATCCAATCATACCAGAACCAACAATATTCGTAATGTTGTCTTACTCGTGGTTGATCCCTCGAGCATACACCATTATATCTTTTGGGTCTGACCCATGCTATCACTTGTTCACTTAACTATGGAATTCCTTTTAAAAGGAAACCCAGATGAATTGTTGTTGAGCCCATTGACAACATCCTTATCTCCTCCATGATCTTGTTGGACAACAAGTTAGTGTTGGAAACTTTTGAAAGCATTTTCTTCATGCTAGCTCATGAAGTATTTGTTTGATGAAAGGAGTGACTTCCTCTTATACACGTGCATTTGGTGAAAGTTGCCGCCGTGAATTTGAGAAAGTTAGTTTTGCTTCCTCTGGAATCATCCCAAGTCAGTCATGCATACGTGCAAAGTATTCTGTGGTCTGGAGACTTGCAACCTCCATTCTATATGTGTCCCTAGCACACCAAGCCACTGATTGATTTTTTCAAGGAGAAGAAGTTCCTTCTTAAAAGTATACCTTATGCAAGGACTTCGATATCCTCGATGATGGTTCCCCTCCTGAACTCGGTAGTGTTTTATTATAAGACTACTTTGTGGTCATGCTTGTCTGGGACAACGTGTTCACATGTTTGTAGCAGAACCAGCTCATGTTTTGGAGCTTACTATCGTAGTTCATTTCCCGAGAATCTCGCAATGTCATCTCGTCGATTTGTGTTGCAAACTTTCGTTTTTCTTCCTAGACTCGATGAGTCTGGAATATCCTGACACCAACCAGATCTGAATCTCAGGCGGATGTGATGGTTGGAACATTTCCCAAGAACTATAATATTGGTCTCTCGATAACCGGTAAGGTGGATGTCGTGGCCAACACACCCATCCGGTAGACCTATTATTATAGTATCTTGTTTGAGGAAGTTGGCCACCTCCCCATAAGGACTTCGTAGGATTTACCCCCTAGCTATGCCTTATGATTTTAGTGTTTCCGAAGTACGACCTTTACCTGATGTTCTAGATACCAGATCATTTCAAGGAATGGGATACGCTAGTACATCAAGGAGAACATTAGAAGCGGAGTGCTAAATGTCTCTCGGTCGATCATCCAGATTTCGTCCCCTTGGCCTCGCTAAGGTGAAATATGAGAAAGTGTTATCTTCCTTTGCATCTACATCTTCCACCGGTATTCATCATGGTAGTATGATGTGTTGCCAGGATCCTCGACACGGATATTGGTAAAATCTTGATGATTATGGAAATGCTCAAGTTCTTGAGAGCACGCGCAAGTGCTAGGTTTGATCGTCGGCATTAACTGTATAGTGTTCTCAGTTTCCTCGGCAATGCTATGACCTTTTCAAACAGTTAATTCACTCTCTATTGTTGGGTTCTTCCCCAGTTACCAGAATCATTCCCAGCATTTGCATTCTGTTCCCAGCTTGCACCGCCATTGTGCCATTCTACCATGGGTCTCTTCCATTTCCGGTGGTAAGCAAAATCATCCATTACGTTGTCTTCAACAAGGTAATCCACATCATCCAAGTCCGAGTATGCCATTCTACCGACCCCCTCCAAACGATCGCTCGAGAATTGCCTTAGGCTGGTTTAAAGAGTCTCAATGATCTCTGAATCAAAGGTAATTCTTTTTGCCACTTAAAGGGATATATCTACGAGTCACCATCCCTAAGGTGCCTCGTTGTGGTATCATGGCAACTCAACTCCTCGCTACGTTGACAATCGTTTACCACCTTTTTAAGTGTGGAATTGTAGTCTACCTGGTAAACCTACGTCATTTGTTCCACTCCTTTCCGCTAGAGGTGTGCTTCATCTCTCAGCTCAAGAGATGTTGCTATGTCTCATTCCGTGAGTTAATCCTGAGTTGTTCGACCTTCGAGAAGATAGATTCTTCTAGAGTTTTCCTTCCCTCTTCTCGTCATGTTAGCTGGAGTTCTCAGAGGAAGACGTCGAGACAAAGATGGTGATTGAATCAACGTTCATTTGAAGTGCAACCTGGATCGTCAAGACTGTACTAGTTTGCGTTTCCCCTTCATCTTACCCTACGGTTGAATCTCGGGACGAGATTCTTGTTTAGTGGGGGCGAGTTGTCACATCCCTAGCTTCTGGTGCTGCCTAGTGTTTGCATCATGTTTAAATTTCTGAAACTTGAACTGGGGAAATTTGGAAGCCTCAAAACCCTAAATAAAAGAAGGGCAAAAACCCTAAAATCTCATTCATTGTTCCAAAATGCTCTTCTTAAATGTTTGATAATTTTTGGAAAGGGTTCTGGTCCCAACCAAAATATTGAACATTTTTAAGGACTTAATCTTGGGACTTTGAATTTAAATCATTAGCTATTTGAATTTGAATTATATTCATATAATTAGAATATAATTTCAAATACCCCTGAAATATTTTATGAGCTTTTGGAAAAGTCCATCTAGCAAAATAAAAATATTCAGAGGAGTTTTTGGCATTGTTTGGATTATTTTAAATTCAAAACAGTGGCAAAAGATTAAGTAAAAGAAAGCAGAACAGAAATATAAAAAGGAGCAGAAGCCTACCTGGGCCACCTACCTGCAGCCCACCTAGCGCCCCACCTGGCGCCAGCAACCGGCCCGGCTCCTGTGCTGGCAGCCCACCGGTGCGGCCCAGCCCACCAGGCGCCTCCCCCTGTCGCCTTCCTCCTCGTGCCAGTAGGCAGAGGAGGGACACCGCGACGCCGCCGCGCGCGCCACCTCCACCCTGCTCTGGCCACCTCCTGCTTCGCGCTGGAGGCTCGTCCTCCTCCCTGACCCCGTGCCTGGATGACGCCACGCTGCCCCGACTCCCTCTCGCACTCTCCCTCGCCTCATCCCCTCCTCTGTCTCTCTCTCACACGCACGGCCGTCGCCACCGACGCCGTTCGCCGCGGCCACAACCACCGCCTCGCCTCTCCGACACGCCCACGGGCTCCGCCTCATCCCTCTCTTCCTCCTCACCGAGCCGTCCGATGCCGGAAGCCCCTGGACGTCGCAAGCACCGCCGTTCTCCTCGTCGGCCACCGGAGATCGCCGCCGTCAATTCTCCGTCGCAGAAGCTTCCCCGAGCCCATTGAGCTGCTCTGCGAGTCCGCCGTGAGCCCCTCTTCCTTTCCCCTCACCTCTCTCTCTCGCGCGTGCCCTGTAGCCGCCGCCCCACGAGCACCCGAGGCCGCCGTCCGCCATGGCCGGTGAGCTTCGTGCTCCCGAGCTCCTCCACCTGCGCTCGTTGCCTCCGAGTGCTCCTGATGACCCCAGTAACCCATAGAGCCCCTCAGCTGATCTCGCCGTGCCGTGTAACGCCGAACCCGAGCACGCCCGAGCTCCGGCCGCCGCTGCCGAGCTCGAGGCCATCGTCTCCGGCCGCCCTAGCTGCTGTTGCTTGCTGAAACGGGCGCGGGTGAGCTCCAGCTCTCCGTAGCCACTCTCCTCCGTCCATTTGGATGCCGGAGGAGCGAGCCCGAGCCCTCCGCCGCGCCTGTTGCCACCGGCGACGAACCGCCAGCGGGTTAGTCCCTGTTGACCAGGGGTTTGACCTCCCCTGGGTCCATGACAGGTGGACCCCGCCATCAGGTGATTAGCTTAAGCTAATCACCACCTAATCTAACCCCCTGACACTGTCATGTGGGCCCTAGTGCCCCTAATCTTTAATTAAACTAAACTAACCCCCCTGTCTAACCCGTGTCACTGACGTGTGGACCCCACACGTCAGGTTTGACCCTAGCCAGCCGCAGTTGACCTGCTGACGTCATGCTTACTCAATGCTGACGCAATAATGTTTTCTGGATTTATTTTATTCAGAAAATTCCAGAAAATAGCCAAAACTTCTAAAAATCATAGAAAATCAACCGTAGCTCCAAATCAATCAAGTTATATATGAAAAATTATAAGAAAAATTCAAGGAATCCATCTGTACCATTTTCATGCATGTTTGAACAATGTTTGTCCTCTGTTTTGGACAAAACAAATAAAGTGCATTTAAATAATCATATATGGAGTTGGAGTTTGAATCATGTATTCAAACCAACTTCATTTAAATCATAGCTAAGTGCATTAGCCCAAAACACATTCATATTGCCATGTCATGATCATGCATCATACTGTGCATTGCATTGATCGTGTTTCTTCTGTGTTTGCCAGTGTTGTTTCCCCTCGGTAGACGCTGTACCGATGATGTGATCGTTGACACCGATGAAGAGCTATATTATCTTCAGAAGTGCCAGGCAAGCAAAACCCCCTTGTTCATCCGATACAATCCTACTCTCTCGCCCTGCTCTCTTTTACTGCATTAGGACAACAACGAGTCATTTGTTACTTGCTGCGGTAGCTGAACCCCTTTATCCTCTGCATGACCTGTCAGTGCCATAGTAAATAGATGAAACCCACTAGTATGAGTAGGAGTTGTTTGAGCCATGTTGTGCCTACTCATTCATGTTTGTTTGTCATGCCTGCTATTGCTTAGAGTTGAGTCAGGTCTGATTCATCGGGGATGAATCAGAGGAGTGTGAACATGTCCTACTGTGTGTGAGCTAAGTGTGTGAACACGATTTGGTAAAAGGTATCGGTGAGAGGCCATGTAGGAGTACATGGTGGGTTGTCTCATTGAAGCCGTCCTTAGGAACTGAGGTCTGTGTTTGTGATCCATGATTCAACTACTACCATGCATTGGGCCCTGAAATATGACCCTGCTCGACTTCTTATTCACCCTTGTCCTCTGTTCAGGAGTTGGAAGTAGTTTCTGGTGTTTGTAGTATGCTGGAGGCCGTGGACAGCGCTGACCGTAGGGGTGGGCTGTGATGCCGTAGGCACGTGGCCGGGTGTACCGGATACCCGTTAGGTATCTCGGGAACCCTGCACACATCGTTTGGGGCTGTGAGCGAAACTCCGGACGGATCTCCTCATGGATGGAACCCTAATAGGCGATAAACGTGGACTAGAGACTTGAGTGATTAGGTAGGTCGTGGTCTACACCCACGTCGGCTTTCGCTTGAAGTCTGCCGAGCACATGTCGTGTGCAGACGCTAAGTGGTGGAAACATGTATGAAGAAGTACACCCCTGCAGGGTTAACATCATCTATTCGAATAGCCGTGTCCGCGAAAAAGGACTTCTGGGTTGCCTATATCAGTTCATAGACAAGTGAAAGTGGATACTCTAAAATACGCAAGATAAGCGTGAGTGCTATGGATGGCGTTCTCGTAGGGAGACGGGAGCGGTTCCATAGTGGTGTATTGGTTGGTGAATATGTGGACTCGTGTGCGCCACCTCAAAAGAGTTACTTGCAGTCGTAGTTTAGGTTAGCCACCAAGTTAAAGCTGGCTTGCTGCAGTTAAACTCCACCATCCCCTTTGTTGATAATGATGCATATGTAGTTAGTTCTGATGTAAGTCTTGCTGGGTACATTTGTACTCACGTTTGCCTATTTTATGTTTTTGCAGAGAGACTTCGGTCTCGCTAGTATTTCCACGTGGACTTCGACATTTAGCTTGTTACCTCAGCTACGATCTTGTGCCCTCAGCTGAGGTAACAAGCTAAACGTCGAAGTCCACGTGGAACTACTAGTGAGACTGAAGTCTCTCTGCAAAAACATAAAATAGGCAAACGTGAGTACAAATGTACCCAGCAAGACTTACATCAGAACTAACTACATATGCATCATTATCAACAAGGGGGATGGTGGGGTTTAACTGCAGCAAGCCAGCTTTGACTCGGTGGCTATCCTGAACTACGACTGCAAGCGACTCTTTTGAGGTGGCGCACACGAGTCCACATATTCACCATATCAATACACCACTATGGATCTGCTCTCGTCTCCCTACGAGAACGCCATCCATAGCACTTACGCTTATCTTGCGTATTTTAGGGTATCCACTTTCACTTGTCTATGAACTGATATAAGCAACCCAGAAGTCCTTTACCGTGGACACGACTATTCGAGTAGATGATGTTAACCCTGCAGGGGTGTACTTCTTCATACATGTTTCCACCACTTAGCGTCTGCACACGACATGTGCTCGGCAGACTTCAAGCGAAAGCCGACGTGGGTGTAGACCACGACCTACCTAAACACTCAAGTCTCTAGTCTAGGTTTATCGCCTATTCGGGTTCCATCCATGAGGAGATCCGGCCGGAGTTTCGCTCACAGCCCCAAACGATGTGAACAGGGTTCCGTGACACCAAACGGGCACCCGGTATACCCGGCCACGTGCCTACCGCATCACATCCCACCCCTACGGTCAGCGCTGTCCACGGCCTCCAGCATACTACAAACACCAGAAACTACTTGCAACTCCTGGACAGAGGACAAGGGTGAATAAGAAGTCGAGCGGGGTCATATTTCAGGGCCCAATGCATGGTAGTATCTGAACCATGGATCAAAAACACAGAGCTCAGTTCCTAAGGACGGCTTCAATGAGACAACCCACCATGTACTCCTACATGGCCTCTCACCGCTACCTTTACCAAATCGTGTTCACCACTTAGCTCACACACAGTAGGACATGTTCACACACCTCTGATTCATCCCCGATAAATCAGACCTGACTCAACTCTAAGCAATAGCAGGCATGACAAACAAACATGAATGAGTAGGCACAACATGGCTCAAACAACTCCTACTCATACTAGTGGGTTTCATCTATTTACTGTGGCAATGATAGGTCAGGTAGAGGATAAAGGGGTTCAGCTACTACAGCAAGTAACAAATGACTCGTTGTTGTCCTAATGCAGTAAAAGAGAGCAGGGCGAGAGAGTAGGATTGTATCGGAATGAACAAGGGGGTTTTGCTTGCCTGGCACTTCTGAAGATAATATTGAGTCTTCATCAGTGTCAACGATCACATCGTCGGTCCAACGTCTACCGAGGGGGAACAACACCGGCAAACACAGAAGAAACACGATCAATGCAATGCACAATATGATGCATGCTATGACATGGCAATATGAATGTGTTTTCGGCTAATGCACCTAGCTATGATTTAAATGAAGTTGGTTTGAATACATGATTCAAATTCCAACTCCATATATGGTTATTTAAATGCCCTTTATTTGTTTTGTCCAAAACAGAGGACAAACATTGTTCAAACATGCATGAAAATGGTATAGCTGGGTTCCTTGAATTTTTCTGATAATTTTTCATATATAAATTATTTCATTCTGACTTACGGTTGATTTTATATGATTTTTAGAAGTTTTAGCTATTTTCTGAAATAAATAAATCATTTAAGATTTATTTAAATTCCAGAAAGGAATTATTGCGTCAGCATGACCTCATAGTGACGTCAGCAGGTCAACGGGCTGGTCCAGGTCAAACTGACCTGTGGGCCCTGCGTGTCAGTGTCTGGACTAACTAACCTAATTAAAATTAACCCTAACTAACTTGGTTAGCCGGGCGGGGCCCGCATGTCAGTGGGGGAGAGGGGAGAGTCAAACCGGGCAGTGGGGTCAACCCACGCTGGTCAAGGGTCAACGGTCGCCGGCGTTTAGCCGCCGGCGAAGCCAGACGCGGCGGCGTGCTGCGGGTTTTGCCTACGGGGCTCGGTTTTGGACGCGGTTTGCGGCTATGGAGAGCTGAGAGTCTCGCGCATCCAACGGAGGCAACAACTCGCACCGGAGTGGATTAAATCGACGACAGCGGCAACTTTTGCGGCGGCCGGAGTTCGGGCACCGACCGATTCGACGCTATGGTGCACTATGGGAGGAACTGGTGGTGGCTACAGGCTCCTGGCGATGTGCTGAGCACGGTGACGCGCTCGGGAACGAGCTGCGGTGGCTGTGGCCACGGCTACGCCATGGCCGGCGGCGAGGAGCTCTCGGGTGCGGTGGAAACGACGGCTACGGAGAGAAATAAAGCACGGGGAGAGAGGGGTTCGGCAGAGGAGCTCACGGTGAGGTCGATGAGTAGCTCAGCGGACTCGGGTAGGCGGCCAAGACGACGAATCGGACGGCGGCATCCGGCGGCCGTGGTCGGGGAAGAAGGCCACAGGCGTCGTCTTGGGGCCGTCCTGGCTCATGTAGCTCGGCGAGGAGGGAGAAGAGGTTGTGGCCGAGCCTCTGCGCTCAACGGCAGGGCGAGGGGTGGCCGGTGGTCACGGGGGTGCTCGTCGGCGTTCTCGGGCGGTCACGGCGATCGCGGGAGAGAGAGACAGAGGGGGAGATGAGGACGAGGGAGAGTCCGAGGGGGTTCCAGGGGGTGGTGTGGAGCTGCAGGAGACGTCCAGGGAGAGGAGGAGGCAGCCAGGCAGGGAGGAGGTGGCCGGCATGTGTCCACGCGCGCCGGGCACGTGCCCCTGCCTACTGGCGCGAGGAGGAAGGCGACAGGGGGGAAGCGGCGGTGGGCTGGGCCGTGCTGGGCTGGTTGGTGGCGCCAGGTAAGTGGCTGGAGGAGCTGGGCCGGGTAGGTTTCTCTCTCTCCTTTTTCTAATTATAGTTTCTGTTTTCTATTTTGCAGTTTTTGTTTTAATTTGGTTTCTTAACCAAATTATTTTTGCAGCTCTCTGGAAATTATTGTGGATGCATTAAGGTTTATCCTAGAGCTCCAAAAAATATTCCAGGATTATTGGAGCAATAAAAATATTTATAGAATTTATTTGCTCCAACTCAAATACAATTATGAAATAATTCAAAAACCATAAATGCATTGGAAAAATGTGCATGACCTCTGATTAAGGTTTTAACCTTTTCCTAGAAATAATGAACATTTTTGGAGGGCATTTTGGGTCCAATGAAAATATTTGAATTGAACCTAGTTAAAATTATTATCTGCTAGGGTTTGAACATCCCCACTTCAAAATTTCATTTGAATTTAGACATGATGCATGGATGCTTATGCAGAGTCAGGCAAGGGCTTAGCTAGGGCTGTGACAACTCACCCCCACTAAACAAAAATCTCGTCCCGAGATTCAAGCGTAGGGTAAGATGAAAGGGGAATGCAAGCTAACACAATCTTCATGATCCAGGGTGCACTTCAAATGAACATTGATTCAATCACCATCTTTGTCTTGTCATCTTGCTCTGAGAACTCCAGCCAACATGACAACGAGAGGAGAAGGGAACTCTAGAAGGATCAATCTTCTCAAAGATCGAACAACTCAGGATCCACTCACGGAATGAGACATGGAAACATCTCACGAGCTGAGACGCGAATCACACATCTAGAGGAATGGGGTGAAGCAGATGACGAAGGTTCAAATTGGTAGGCAACCATTCCACGCTTAGGTAAAATGGTGGATGGTGTCAAGGTGGCGAAGAAATAACTGCCAGGATTCCGTAACGGGCACCTTGGGAAAAGTGACGCAAAGAACTATTCCCTTAAGTGGCAAAAAGAATTACTTTTGATACAAAGATCATTGAATCTCTTTATACCAGCCTAAGGCAATCACCAATGATCGTTTGGAGGGGGTCGTTAGAATGGCATACTCGGACTTGGATGATGTGGATTACCTTGTTGAAGACAACGTAATGGATGAATTTGCTTACCACCGGAAATGGAAGAGACCCATGGTAGAATGGCACATTGGCGGTGCAAGCTGGGAACAAAATGCAAATGCTGGGAATGATTCTGGTAACTGGGGAAGAACCCAACAATAGAGAGTGAATTCACTGTTTGAAAAGGTCATAGCATTGCCGAGGAAACTGAGAGCATCCCAGTTAGTGTCGACGATCAAACCTAGCACTTGCGCGTGCTCTCAAGAACTTGAGCATTTCCATATTCATCAGGGTTTACCAATCTCCGTTTCAAGGATCCTGGCAACACAACATACTACCATGATGAATAATGATGGATGATGCAGATGCAAAGGAAGATAACACCTTCTCAGATTTTACCTTAGCGAGGCTAAGGAAACAAAATCTGGATGATCGACCGAGAGACATTTGACACTCCGCTTCTAATGTTCTCCTTGATGTACTAGCGTATCCCATTCCTTGAAATGGTCTAGTATCTAGAACATCAAGTAAAGGTTGGACTTCGGAAACACAAAAATCATAAGGCATAACTAGGGAGTAAATCCTATGAAGTCCTTATGGGGAGGTGGCCAACTTCTTCAATCAAGATACTACAATAATAGGTCTTCCGGTGGGGTGTGTTGGCCACGACATCCACTTTACCGGTTATCGAGAGACCAATATTATAGTTCTTGGGAATTGTTCCAACCATCATATCTGCCTGAGATTGAGATCTGGCTGGTGTCAGGATATTCCAGACTCATCGAGTCTAGAAAGAAAAATGAAATTTTGCAACACAAATCGACGAGATGACGTTGCGAGATTCTCGGGAAATGAACTATGATAGCAGGCTCCAAAACATGAGCTGGTTCTGCTACACACATGTGAACACGTTGTCCCAGACAAACATTATCACATGGTAGTCTTACAATAAAACACTACCGAGTTCAGGTGGGGAACCATCATTAATGACATCGAAGTCTCGACGCGTGGAAGTCCAAAGATTTCACCTTGGACAGACTCCTTTATCTTTGAACAACTCAATCAGTGGCTTGGTGTGCTAGGATATACATATGGAATGAAGATGATCAGTCTAACAGACCACAAAATTCTTCGCACGTGCATGACTGACTTGGGATGATTCCAAAGGAGGTAAAACAAGCCTTCTCAAATTCATGGCGGCAACTTGCATCAAGTGCACATGAATTAGAGGGACTCACTTCTTTTGTCCAAACATATGCTTCACGAACGAGTCATGAAGATAATGCTTACACAAATTTCCAACACTAGCTTAATGTTCAACAAAATCATGGAGGAGATAAGGATGTTGTCAATGGGCTCAACAATAATTCATCCAGGTTTCCATATTAGTGGAATTCCACAATTATGTGAACAAGGTGATAGCATTGGTCAGACCCGAAAGATATAATGGTGTATGCTCGAGGAACAACCACGAGTAAGACAACATTACGAATATCGTTGGTTCTGATTTGATTTGATGATATCCCATATTCAAATCAAAGGTTTGGGTAAGATAATAGATCCAACAATTGATCACGAGGATCAACCAATAAAGATATCATCTTTCTTCAACACACATACACAAAAAAAAATATCCCTTAAAATGACTAAGCCAGACAATCTTTTATCTTCCAACTCTCCAAGTTGTTGTTTGGCTTAACCAACTAGCTCAGGGGTATCCAACACAGATTTTTGGAGAAGGGGGTGGTTTACAGGAATAAACCAACTTGTTCACGAACTCAACATAGCGGTCAGGTGACGACCTGGTGATACTTCCGAGAAGATATTCAGAAAATCACGAACCACCGGTATGTTACTAAGCTTGAGAACAATCTTGCTTTTTAGGGCAAGACGATATGATCAACAGAGAAAGGTATTGACACAATCCTAACTCATTGATCAGAGGGTGCACCAGAAATAAGGACTAGGTAGCACGATCAATCTTAGAATGATGACTCAATAATCAGCACGCTAAGAATGAGGTTGTTGTTCATTTAACTACCAAGCAACGGAGTTGCTAGCAGTATTGATTTCACACATCACGATTCACTTGTCGACATTCCGGTTGCAACAACACGGGAACCGAGAAATGAATAATGATGGAGAGAAGTATCACTGTGTCAAGAGTTCATAGGATGGTGTGCAATTCCCATGACATTCTTGATATAAAGATGGTAATACTCCAGGGTGGAACAGAACAAAAGCAAGATTAGCAATTCGATCTGTCGAGTACGACTGCTTTGACCCAATCCTGGAAATGGACAAGGTACTGGAGTTTGTTTCTCCTAGTTATTCCGGAATAGAATGGCTTGACGGACCACAAGAGTAATAGGCCTCGATAAACGAATGCACGCATACTCTTGACTATCAATTGATAGATGAGGGTCAGAATGCAACTAAAGAGAACAACTCAAAGGAACATATAATTTTCTGAGTTCTGGATGCATAGATTATTATGTCGAGCGAGATCAACATTTCTTCCAGATAACCCATGCAGAGAGGTAGGACTGGCAGAGTCACGATTTATGAATGGAGATCTCCTGAAGAGTACTCTAATTGTGATCTTTTGATCCAATAAACATCTGCCATAAGCGGTTCATAGTATTTGGAAGAAGGAAATACCACGGACCTCGAGGACTATCGCAAAGTTACTAATATCCTAAATGAACTAGCAAACACTATCAACATGAAGTAAGTAGAGTGAATCTCGGGTTCAAAACCCAGGAATAGAATACCTACTACTAAGTAGCATCACGGAATGCTTTCGAGAATAAAGGCCAGAATCATCACACTGGGACACAAATCATGGCTAGCTTACTAGGTGACTCCCTAAAACTCCTAGGGTCATAATAGTAGCTCCAACATATATACCGAGGCAACAGAGTACCTCAACCGGTGATTAGTGTGCTTATTCTGACCAGACGGACACCAAAACAGAGGGAAAGGATTTTGCAATTGCATTAGATTATTTAGAAACCTGGGATGACTCGGACAGCATAACGGCTGTAAATGCTCAGAAAAGATTTAAGACATTCACAAAAATGGTGGCATAACCACTCAGAAGCACAATATCAAGGTTTCGAGATCAACAGTTAACATACGGAAGTAATAGGAACTGAAACGAGGCTTAAGTCCAACAATCTTACAAGTCTACAGATTAGTAACACGTGATCCTGATAGATAGATGAGAAGGCCTAGTTCTTAATCCCCGTAGAAGAGAAGAGGATGACTCAAATCAGAAGGCCATGAGATATAAGGAGTAAAAAGAGCCTTACGTTCTATCCCACAATCAATTCCCTTACATAACTAAAGCATTTCTAGACACAACTTCGACCAGTTTGGCTTGGTAATCCTACAGGCGATCAGGCTCTGATACCAAAGCTGTCAGGACCCCGACTCAATGCCACATCGATCTAGCATGTAACACCTCATATCACTTTGCGGCCTCACGCACGGTATTCCCACGGGTGTCGCCTTACCTTTGCCCGGGACTGTTTGCGCCTTTTGGCACACGTATATGATAGTGTCGCTAGCATCCACATGATAAGGAGCCCGGGCTGACATGACTAGTCGTAAACCCAAAGTGGCACAGACTTACAGGGACAGGCATCCATGACCCAGCATCGAACGTGTCAGTCATCAGCAAGTGGGTCCGGGCTGTAGCTCTGGGCTAGCAGGATTTCGGTAAACCGGGCTGTAGCGGGCTAACAGGACTCCGGTACTCAATGCATGACATTTCCCCGAAGGGACAGACACTGGAACAAAGAAGGACACATGCCGTCCAACCTAAGTGTTCCGGAGCAGTAGCAAGCTACCAAGGCTCAATGGAAACACTAGGAGACATTTCCCGGTAAGAGAGGCTACTAAGGATAAACAACTAGATAGTCAGATCCCACACATACCAAGCATTTCAATAACATACACACAATATGCTCGATATGTGCAAATACAACATGACATCACAACATGACTCTACGACTCAAGTATTATATTCATTAGGCTCTGAGGAGCGGGATATTACAAACAGGGGTCTCATGACCCAACATTCAGAGCATACAAATCAAAGCACATGCGGAAGCTATGATGTCTGAGTACAGACATCTATAAATGAAAAAGGCTGAGAAGCCTGACTATCTACCAGATCCTGCCGAGGGCACAAGATCGTAGCTGAGGTAACAAGCTAAACGTCGAAGTCCACGTGGAACTACTAGTGAGACTGAAGTCTCTCTGCAAAAACATAAAATAGGCAAACGTGAGTACAAATGTACCCAGCAAGACTTACATTAGAACTAACTACATATGCATCATTATCAACAAGGGGGATGGTGGGGTTTAACTGCAACAAGCCAGCTTTGACTCGGTGGCTATCCTGAACTACGACTGCAAGCGACTCTTTTGAGGTGGCGCACACGAGTCCACATATTCACCATATCAATACACCACTATGGATCCGCTCCCGTCTCCCTACGAGAACGCCATCCATAGCACTCACGCTTATCTTGCGTATTTTAGGGTATCCACTTTCACTTGTCTATGAACTGATATAAGCAACCCAGAAGTCCTTTACCGCGGACACGGCTATTCGAATAGATGATGTTAACCCTGCAGGGGTGTACTTCTTCATACATGTTTCCACCACTTAGCGTCTGCACACGACATGTGCTCGGCAGACTCCAAGCGGAAGCCGACGTGGGTGTAGACCACGACCTACCTAAACACTCAAGTCTCTAGTCCAGGTTTATCGCCTATTCGGGTTCCATCCATGAGGAGATCCGGCCGGAGTTTCGCTCACAGCCCCAAACGATGTGAACAGGATTCCGTGACACCAAACGGGCGCCCGGTATACCCGGCCATGTGCCTACCGCATCACAGCCCACCCCTACGGTCAGCGCTGTCCACGGCCTCCAGCATACTACAAACACCAGAAACTACTTGCAACTCCTGGACAGAGGACAAGGGTGAATAAGAAGTCGAGCGGGGTCATATTTCAGGGCCCAATGCATGGTAGTATCTGAATCATGGATCACAAACACAGAGCTCAGTTCCTAAGGACGGCTTCAATGAGACAACCCACCATGTACTCCTACATGGCCTCTCACCGCTACCTTTACCAAATCGTGTTCACCACTTAGCTCACACACAGTAGGACATGTTCACACACCTCTGATTCATCCTCGATAAATCAGACCTAACTCAACTCTAAGCAATAGCAGGCATGACAAACAAACATGAATGAGTAGGCACAACATGGCTCAAACAACTCCTACTCATACTAGTGGGTTTCATCTATTTACTGTGGCAATGAAAGGTCATGCAGAGGATAAAGGGGTTCAGCTACCGCAGCAAGTAATAAATGACTCGTTGTTGTCCTAATGCAGTAAAAGAGAGCAGGGCGAGAGAGTAGGATTGTATCGGAATGAACAAGGGGGTTTTGCTTGCCTGGCACTTCTGAAGATAATATTGAGTCTTCATCAGTGTCAATGATCACATCGTCGGTACAACATCTACCGAGGGGGAACAACACCGACAAACACAGAAGAAACACGATCAATTCAATGCACAATATGATGCATGCTATGACATGGCAATATGAATGTGTTTTGGGCTAATGCACCTAGCTATGATTTAAATGAAGTTGGTTTGAATACATGATTCAAATTCCAACTCCATATATGGTTATTTAAATGCCCTTTATTTGTTTTGTCCAAAACAGAGGACAAACATTGTTCAAACATGCATGAAAATGGTACAGATGGGCTCCTTGAATTTTTCTGATAATTTTTCATATATAAATTATTTCATTCTGACTTACGGTTGATTTTATATGATTTTTAGAAGTTTTAGCTATTTTCTGAAATAAATAAATCATTTAAGATTTATTTAAATTCCAGAAAGGAATTATTGCGTCAGCATGACCTCATAGTGACGTCAGCAGGTCAACGGGCTGGTCCAGGTCAAACTGACCTGTGGGCCCTGCGTGTCAATGTCTGGACTAACTAACCTAATTAAAATTAACCCTAACTAACTTGGTTAGCCAGGCGGGGCCCGCATGTCAGTGGGAGAGAGGGGAGAGTCAAACCGGGCAGTGGGGTCAACCCACGCCGGTCAAGGGTCAACGGTCGCCGGCGTTTAGCCGCCGGCGAAGCCAGACGCGGCGGCGTGCTGCGGGTTTTGCCTACAGGGCTCGGTTTTGGACGCGGTTTGCGGCTATGGAGAGCTGAGAGTCTCGCGCATCCAACGGAGGCAACAACTCGCACCGAAGTGGACTAAATCGACGGCGGCGGCAACTTTTGCGGCGGCCGGAGTTCGGGCACCGACCGATTCGACGCTATTGTGCACGACGGGAGGAACTGGTGGTGGCTACGGGCTCCTGGCGATGTGCTGAGCACGGTGACGCGCTCGGGAACGAGCTGCGGTGGCTGTGGCCACGGCTACGCCATGGCCGGCGGCGAGGAGCTCTCGGGTGCGGTGGAAACGGCGGCTACGGAGGGAAATAAAGCACGGGGAGAGAGGGGTTCGGCAGAGGAGCTCACGGCGAGGTCGATGAGTAGCTCAGCGGACTCGGGAAGGCGGCGAAGACGACGAATCGGACGGCGGCATCCGGCGGCCTTGGTCGGGGAAGAAGGCCACATGCGTCGTCTTGGGGCAGTCCTGGCTCATGTAGCTCGGTGAGGAGGGAAACGAGATTGCGGCCGAGCCTCTGGGCTCAACGGCAGGGCGAGGGGTGGCCGGTGGTCACGGGGGTGCTCGTCGGCGTTCTCGGGCGGTCACGGCGATCGCGGGAGAGAGAGACAGAGGGGGAGATGAGGACAAGGGAGAGTGCGAGGGGGTTCCAGCGGGTGGCGTTTAGCTGCGGGAGACGTCCAGGGAGAGGAGGAGGCAGCCAGGCAGGGAGGAGGTGGCCGGCGTGTGTCCACGCGCGCCGGGCACGCGCCCCTGCCTACTGGCGCGAGGAGGAAGGCGACAGGGGGGGAAGCGGCGGTGGGCTGGGCCGTGCTGGGCTGGTTGGTGGCGCCATGTAAGTGGCTGGAGGAGCTGGGCCGGGTAGGTTTCTCTCTCTCCTTTTTCTAATTATAGTTTCTGTTTTCTATTTTGCAGTTTTTGTTTTAATTTGGTTTCTTAACCAAATTATTTTTACAGCTCTCTGGAAATTATTGTGGATGCATTAAGGTTTATCCTAGAGCTCCACAAAATATTCCAGGATTATTGGAGCAATAAAAATATTTATAGAATTTATTTGCTCCAACTCAAATACAATTATGAAATAATTCAAAAACCATAAATGCATTGGAAAAATGTGCATGACCTCTAATTAAGGTTTTAACCTTTTCCCAGAAATAATGAACATTTTTGGAGGGAATTTTGGGTCCAATGAAAATATTTGAATTGAACCTAGTTAAAATTATTATTTGCTAGGGTTTGAACATCTCCACTTCAAAATTTCATTTGAATTTAGACATGATGCATGGATGCTTATGCAGAGTCAGGCAAGGGCTTAGCTAGGGCTGTGACAGAAAGGGGGTAATTCCATATCACCCTCACGAATGTCTATCTCAAGAAAATTAGCTAAACGGGTTGCATAAATTCCTCCAAAGAAATCTCCGCTATGTCTATTCTATTGCAACCTGCGAGCTACAATGGCACCCATATGATAAGATTGGTCTCCTAACATAGCTCTCCTAAGAATACTGAGATCAGGGACACACATGTGACATGCTTCATCCTTAGCATTTATGCATCTACCTATGAAGAGAGTAGAATAATGTATAGCAGGAAAGTGAATGCTCCCTATAGTAGCTTGCGTTATATCTCTAGATTCCCCCACAGTTATTCTAGCAAGAAAGTCTCTATATTCAGATTTAGGGGGATCCCTGACATTAGACCAAGATGGAAGTTTGCAAGCAGAAGTCAAATCCTCTAAGTCCATGGTATAAGATTTGTCATAAAGGTCAAACATGACTGAAGGAGAATTACGAGAAGATGAAAACTCAAACCTCCTCACAAATGAACTTGTGAGATCATGATACTGGGGGCATTTGTCAGCTTCAAAGTCCTCAAGACTGGCGTTACTCAAATATGTGCTAAATTCTTCTTTGATTCCCACTTGATTCATAAAAATTTTCGATGGCCATTCACAAGGCCTCACGGGAGCGTCTCTTGGTGGTTCCTCGTCAGCATCACGTATTGCAAGCCTTGGGACCTTGCTTCCTTGAAGGACCACCTTGGAACATCCTCCTAAGCATACTGTTTCCTCTGAAAAATTTCTGAAATTTTTAGTAACTTCAAATAAAAGTGAACCAACTTCAATAAAATTGATAGTAACAACTCCCACAAGTGCCTGGAGCCTATATAAAGCATTGGAACTACTTGGAACCATA
This sequence comes from Triticum aestivum, assembly GCF_018294505.1. NCBI lineage: Eukaryota > Viridiplantae > Streptophyta > Magnoliopsida > Poales > Poaceae > Triticum > Triticum aestivum. The sequence goes on along the minus strand of NC_057804.1, from coordinate 437,862,869 downwards.
TAAATTTGACATGCAAGCTCAAGAACATGGTCACCTATGCAGCACAAAATTGCAATGAATAAAGCACTAGAACAAAAACTAATGGACCAATGGAGGAGTCACATACCAAGGAACAATCTCCCCAAGCAGTTTTGCGAGAGGTGCTTTGAGCAAGGAGATCGAAAATCGCAGTTACGGGGGCTGGAACTCGTGCTTGAGTTGGTTTTTCGTGTTTGTGTGAGGCAGAGGAAGAAGATGGGTGCAGGAATAAGTGGAGGAGGGCCACCATGGGCCCACGAGGCAGGGGGCGCGCCCTCCACCCTCATGGCTAGGTGGCAGCTCCCCCCGTGGTAATTTTTGCACAGTAATTTCTCAAATATTCCCGAAAAAATCATATTAAATTGGCATGGCATTCTGAGGACTTTTATTTTTGGGATATTTTTGTATTGCACGGGTAAGTCAGGAGACAGACAGAAAAATATTTTTTACTTTATTTCTACTAAAAAAGGAAGATATAAAGAGGGTACAGAAGGTTATGCTTCTAGTTTCATCCATCTCGTGATCATCAAAATGAACCCACTAACAAGGTTGATCAAGTCTTGTTAACAAAATCATTCCGAATAATCACGGAACCAGAGAAATTTCGAATAACACTAAGTTACCTCAACGGGGATATGAAAATCCCCAACAATAAGAATATCATACTTTTTCTTGACAGTAGGGAGAGGAAATTCAAAACCTCCAAATATAATCAATGGAATTTTTCCAATAGAGTTGATACTATAAACTTGAGGTTGTTTCCTCGGAAAATGTACCGTGTGCTCATTGCCATTAACATGAAAAGTGACATTGCCTTTGGTGCAATCAATAACAGCCCCTGCAGTATTAAGGAAAGGTCTTCCAAGAATAATAGACATACTATCATCCTCGGGAATATCAAGAATAACAAAGTCCGTTAAAATAGTAACGTTTGCAACCACAACAGGCACATCCTCACAAATACCGACAGGTATAGCAGTTGATTTATCAGCCATTTGCAAAGATATTTCAGTAGGTGTCAACTTATTCAAGTCAAGTCTATGATATAAAGAGAGAGGCATAACACTGACACCTGCTCCAATATCACATAAAGCAGTTTTAACATAATTTCTCTTAATGGAGCATGGTATAGTAGGTACTCCGGGATCTCCAAGTTTCTTTGGTATTCCACCCTTAAAAGTATAATTAGCAAACATGGTGGAAATTTCAGCTTCAGGTATTTTTCTTTTATTAGTAATGATATCTTTCATATACTTAGCATAAGGATTTGTTTTGAGCACATCAGTTAATCGCATACGCAAAAAGATGGGTCTAATCATTTCAGCAAAGCACTCAAAATCCTCATCATCCTTTTTCTTGGATGGTTTCGGAGGAAAAGGCATGGGTTTCTGAACCCATGGTTCCCTTTATTTACCATGTTTCCTAGCAATGAAATCTCTTTCATCATAACATTGATTCTTTGATTGTGGGTTATCAAGATCATCAGCAGGTTCAACTTCTACATCATTATCATTACTAGGTTGAGCATCAACATCAACATTATCATTAATATTATCACTAGGTTCATGTTCATAACCTGATTGTGTTTCAGCATCAGAAACAGAGATATCATTTGGATTCTCAGGTGGTTCAGCAATAGGTTCACTAGAAGTTTGCAAAGTCCTATCGTTTTTCTTTTTCTTCCTCTTAGAATAACTAGGTACATCTATATTATTTCTTTGAGAATGTTGCTCGATTCTCTTAGGGTGGCCTTCCGGATACAAAGGTTCCTGAGTCATTCTACCAGTTCTAGTAGCCACTCTAACAGCATAATCATTTTTCTTACTATTCATTTTATCAAGCGCTTCTTTCTGAGCTTTAAGTACTTGTTCTACTTGAGTTGTAACCATAGAAGCATGTTTGCTAACAAGTTTAAGTTCACCTCTAATATCAGCCATATAATCACCCAAGCATTTAATCATAAAGGTATTCTGTTTTAATTGTCTACCAAAATAAGCATTAAAGTCATCTTGCTTAAACATAAACTCATCAAACTCATCCAAGCACTGACTAGCAATTTTAGTAGGAGGGACTTCAGCTTTACCATATCTATAGAGAGAATTTACCTTTACTACCTGTGTCGGGATATCGGGAGGTTCTTCACTAAATAAGTAGTTGAGATCACATACTTCTTCAACAGGCGGTAAATTAAGACCATGTATTTCTTCAATAGGAGCAAAATTCTTAACATCTTCAGCTTTAATACCTTTTTCTTTCATAGATTTCTTTGCCTCTTGCATATCTTCGGGATTGAGAAATAGAACACCTCTCTTCTTCGGAGTTGGTTTAGGAATAGGCTCGGTAATTGGCTCAGGAACTGGCTCAGGAGGTAGCTCGGGAGGTGCCCAATTATTTTCATTTGCCAACATATTATTCAATAGAATTTCAGCATCATCCGGTGTTCTTTCCCTGAAAAGAGAACCAGCACAACTATCCAGGTAATCTCTGAAAGCATCAGTTAGTCCATTATAAAAGATATCAAATATTTCGGGTTTCTTAAGAGGATGATTAGGCAAAGCATTAAGTAACTTGAGAAGCCTCCCCCAAGCTTGTGGGAGACTCTCTTCTTCAATTTGCACAAAATTGTATATTTCCCTCAAGGCAGCTTGTTTCTTATGAGCAGGGAAATATTTGGCAGAGAAGTAATAAATCATATCCTGGGGACTTTGCACACAACCAGGATCAAGAGAATTATACCATATCTTAGCATCACCCTTTAATGAGAACGGAAATATTTTGAGTAAATAAAGGTAGCGCGATCTCTCATTATTAGTAAACACGGCATCTATATCATTTAACTTAGTAAGATGTGTCATAATAGTTTCAGATTCATAGCCATAAAAAGGATCAGATTCAACCAAATTAATTATATCTGGATCAACAGAAAAATAATAATAATCCTGATCAGGCACACAGATAGGTGAAGTAGCAAAAGCAGGGTCGGGTTTCATTCTATCTCTAAAAGATTCTTTACTCCATTTAACTAGCAACCTCTTTAAGTTCACGTCTATCCTGGCAAGCAAGAATAGCTGCAGAAGATTCAACATCAAAAAGATAACCCTCAGGAATAGCAGGCATAGGTTCATCATCACTAACATCATCGTGTTTAGGTTCAATAATTTCTCTTTCTCTATACCTAGCAATTTGCTCATCAAGAAATTCACCAAGTGGCACAGTAGTATCAAGCATAGAAGTAGTGTCATCATAAGTATTGTGCATAGCAGAAGTGGCATCATCAATAACATGCGACATATCAGAATTCATAGCAGTAGTAGGTTTAGGTGTCGCAAACTTACTCATAACAGAAGGAGAATCTAGTGCAAGGCTAGATGGCAGTCCCTTACCTCCCCTCGTAGTTGAGGGCAAAATAGTAGTTCGATCGTCTTTCAAGTTCTTCATAGTGTCCAGCAGATATAAATCCCAAGTGACTCAAAGAATAGAGCTATGCTCCCCGGCAACGACGCCAGAAAAAGGTCTTGATAACCCACAAGTATAGGGGGTCGCAACAGTTTTCGAGGGTAGAGTATTCAACCCAAATTTGTTAATTCAACATAAGAGGAGCCAAAGAATATTCTCAAGTATTAGCAGCTGAGTTGTCAATTCAACCACACCTGGAAACTTAGTACCTGCAGCAAAGTGTTTAGTAGCAAAGTAATATGATAGTGGTGGTAACGGTGACAAAAGTAAAGGCAGCAAAAGTAATGTTTTTGGTATTTTGTAGTGATTGTAACAGTAGCAACGGAAAAGTAAATAAGTGAGAACCAGTATGTGGAAAACTCGTAGGCACCGGATTAGTGATGGATAATTATGTCAGATGCGGTTCGTCATGTAACAATCATAACATAGGGTGACACAGAACTAGCTCCAGTTCATCAATGTAATGTAGGCATGTATTCCGTATATAGTCATACGTGCTTATGGAAAAGAACTTGCAAGACATCTTTTGTCCTACCCTCCCGTGGCAGCGGGGTCCTATTGGAAACTAAGGGATATTAAGGCCTCCTTTTAATAGAAAACCGGAACAAAGCATTAGCACATAGTGAATACATGAACTGCTCAAACTATGGTCATCACCGGGAGTGGTCCCGATTATTGTCACTTCGGGGTTGCCGGATCATAACACATAGTAGGTGACTATAGACTTGCAAGATAGGATCAAGAACACACATATATTCATGAAAACATAATAGGTTCAGATCTGAAATCATGGCACTCGGGCCCTAGTGACAAACATTAAGCATAGCAAAGTCATAGCAACATCAATCTCAGAACATAATGGATACTAGGGATCAAACCCTAACAAAACTAACTCGATTACATGATAAATCTCATCCAACCCATCACCGTCCAGCAAGCCTACGATGAAATTACTCACGCACGGCGGTGAGCGTCATGAAATTGGTGATGGAGGATGGTTGATGATGACGACGGCGATGAATCCCCCTCTCCGGAGCCCCGAACGGACTCCAGATCAGCCCTCCCGAGAGAGATTAGGGCTTGGCAGCGGCTCCGTATCATAAAACGCGATGATTTCTTCTCTCTGATTTTTTTCTCCCCGAAAGCCAATATATGGAGTTGGAGTTGGCGTCGAAGGGCCATCAGGGGGCCCACGAGGTAGGGGGCGCGCCCAGGGGGGCACCCTCGTGAGTAGGGTGTGGGCCCCCTGGTCTTCATCTTTTGCGAGGATTTTTTATTGTTTTTTCTAAGGTGTTCCGTGGAGTTTCAGGACATTCCGAGAACTTTTATTTTCTGCACAAAAAACAACACCATGGCAATTCTGCTGAAAACAGCGTCAGTCCGGGTTAGTTCCATTCAAATCATACAAGTTAGAGTCCAAAACAAAGGCAAAAGTGTTTGGAAAAGTAGATACGACAGAGACGTATCATTGCCCGCTTCTTTGCTCTTGTTAGTACCTGTTGTCCTGTATCACTGTACTTGCATACCTACCTAGTTCATTATGTGACAGCAGTATGCATGATAGCTTGCTTATCAATTGTTCGTGATCTGTATGAATTGTTACATTAGTGTAGAATATATTCAATGCCAATAAATATTTTTAGCTCTTCATTATTCTTGTAAGTACCTGATGTCCTTTATTAGTATACTTATATTGACAGGTAGTTGTTCATGTACCATCAGTCTGCAGCTTATTTTCCTTTTCCCTCCATTTTCTACACATCAGATCTATATTTACTCTAACCATAAGGTTGGATAACACCGATGGTACTGAAGAAGTTTAGCTCTGCATTGCTCTTGGCTGTACCTTTTGCCTATATCACTGTACTTACATTTATAGCTACTTGGTTATGTAGCATCACTCTCCATCTTATCTTAAATATTCTCCATTTTTTCTTATATTATGACATATATATTTACTCTTAACAAAATGTGGAATGAAGGCAATGCTTATGAAGAAGATTCTATGGTAAACTTCTTGTATTGCCCCCCATTAGCATGGACAAGGGCTTTATAGAGCCAGTCTTCACCAATAATGTAGGTTTGTCCTTCTCAAGCCTTCAAACTTTGTTGTGTATATTTGGTTAGGCATGACTGCAACAACTGTTTATTTTTGGTGTTTGCATCAAATTGCATGTTTAAAGTTTATTATGTAGTTCATAAACAAAAGTTTGTCCTTCTCAATTTAAGTTTTCAGTTGTACAACCAGGTTCCTTCTTCATACCATGTAAATTGAACTATACAGAGCAAGTGATATTCTTTTGCACTTCATGTATGCTTTTGTTCTTGATCCGTAATCCAGTGGTGTGGTGAACCTACCCACTACAGCACAATGTCATATTCTGCAATGTCTTAACTATGAACAATGTCATATCATTCTACTATTATTTAAACCGTCTCTTTATTTGACAATCTGAAATGGGATAAATTGATAGCACACTAACATTGATACTTATGAGTTCTTGATGTAATCCAGTGGTGTCGTGAAGCTGCCAACTCCTTCACAATGTCATTTCCTGCCATGTCTTGACATGAACAATACCATATTGTGTTAATGCTATTTTAAACTGTGTCACTTTATTCGTCAGTAAGAAATGTATTGAATTGTCAGCACTGATACTTATATGTGCAAAGCCTGTCATCTGTCTGCTTGTTTATCTTTTAGAGTGACGAGGATATAAGTGTCAAACAAGCGCAGTCTCATCATCTTGCTCAGCTGCTTGCGCTGCAGCTCCCGAGCAGGGCTAACCTTTCTTGAACTCTATCGAAGTGCTGTTGGTTTGTATATTATTTTGTTGGCGTGTTTATTTGCATTGGTGGAGATCTTTGATGCCCAGTGTATGTAGTCTGCTGTCTTCTTGTGCTTTATTATCATAGTGGCGAACTTTGATGCCCAATGGATGTAATATGCCGTAATTTCTTTATTGTATAGTCTAGGTTTTTTCTTATTCATGATGCTGCAGTTATTTTACTGTATATATATATCCTGTCTTCGCAGTAAACCGGCAAAACCATAAAATTACGGTACATAATCGGGTCGTCATGCAAATCACTATGTATGATCCGCATCATGGGCCCTGTCATCTTGGTCCGTTAACAGGCCTAAATGTAAACTAGCCCACTAGTAGATTCAGGCCTTTAATAGGCCGAGTAAACCGCCGACCCTATTTTCACAAGAAAACTCAATGGGCTTTTAGAAGGCTGAAAAGTAGGTTGGGCCTGAAACGTGTTGAACAACTCACGGGCCGGCAACAGGCCGAAATAGACCCTAGCCTATGATTGTGCCAATCACATCACTGGCCGTTAATAGGACAAAATTGTCTCAGTCCTTGTTTGGCCCAATCAGATTATCGGCTGTGAGCAGGCCGGATGCAAACCGGGCCATAGTTAGGCCCAACTATATGACGGGCCTTTAACAGGCCAAAATAAATATAGGACCAAAATGTTAAACGGGCCTTTAACAGGCCGAAACTAATATCAAGCCGAATTACTAAATGGGCCTTTAGCAAGTGGTCCAAAAGCATAACATCTAGTTGATGGGCCGAATCTAATGTGGGACATAATTTAGCCCAAAGCCTCTTAATGGGCTGGATCTGATCTGGGCCGTAATTTGGACCAGAACGTGCTAGGTTTCAAAGGGTTGGATCTCATATGGGCCTTTATTAGGCTTGAAACGTGGGAGGCTGTTAATGGATCGAATCAAATATGGGCCGACATTTGGCCCAAAACTTGGCAGCCTGTTAATGTGCCGGCCCACTAGTGTCCTCAAAATCTTGTGGGCCTTTAGCTGGGCCAGCCCATTATGGTCAGTGAAATCTCGTGGGCCTTTAGCCGGGCTAGCCCATTATGGTCCGCAAAATCTTGTGGGCCTTTAGCTGGGTCGGCCCATTATGGTCCGCAAAATCTTGTGGGCCTTTAGCTGGGCCGTCCCATTATGGTCCGCAAAATCTTGTGGGCCTTTAGCTGGGCCGACCCATTATGGTCCGCAAAATCTTGTGGGCCTTTAGTTGGGCCGGCTCATTTAATCTTTATGGGCCACTTTTGGGCCGGTCCACGTGTCAACATATCATAGGTGCATCTCGCCCATTTAAGGAGTGACACATGTGCCAACGCAAAGCTGACACGTGGTTCCGCCGGCCAATGAGAATTTTACACATGGAAAATCGGCATTGGTCATGGCTATTAGCGGGTTATCGGATCCAAAACCAGACCTGATAGCTTAACGGCGTCCCGTTATGGTGGATGCCACGTGTCGGTCACCCTTCATGAAAGCACTTCTATGACGCGCGATTTATCGTCATGGAAGTGGACACTTCCGTGATGATAATTTTGTAATGTCATGGAACACTTCTACGACAGCACATGGATGACTATCTTGATTCTGTCATAAAATCAACATGGATGTACATGCATGAGTGACCTACTGTGACAAACACATATCATCACGGAAGTGTATTTTTTTGTAGTGGTGTGTGTCACATAGAGAGAGAACAAGGGCGGAGAGTGTTGGATGGGTCTATTTGTAGCGCGAGCGAGACATGTGTATGTGTGAACCAGGGAGATATAAAGTTTGAGAGAGATAGAGGAGCCCCGATAAGGCTGAGTGGTGCATTAGATAGCTGAGAGGGGGAAAGTATTCCATCCACTCGATAATGCAATGCATGTAAATTTTTCAGAAGTCGACTTTGGAAACTTTGATCAGGATTATGCAAATGTTATTTATATCTACAATACCAAAGATACATCATACAAAACTACATCTCATGGTGAATCTAATGGTATATGTTTGTTGTTCTAGATGTAAATGTTTTTCTCCACGTACATGGTCAAACTTTGTGATGTTTGATTTTTCAATAAATCTATATGCTATGGACCGATGAGAGTGCCTAAGTCGAGAGATATCAAGTGCGTGTGAAGGAGAATGAGTGAGTGTGCAAAAAGATTATGTGTGTGAAACAGAAAGTGACAACAAATGATAAATTAGAGAGAGGGTGTGTTTTTTCGTTTCTTATGCAAACATATCACGCATGCAACTCTGAGATAGAAAAGCGAGGTGAGGAGATACACGAAGATAGCTAGTGTGTGATTGTTTGCAATGGAGAGAGACACCCCTATAGCACATGTCCAATAGAGGTCTAGCCAACAAGGAACAAAGGTCGAGAGGGACACATGGAGAACATGGACGCATGGGGAGGGAGAGAGGGTGTGTTTGTAATGCCCCGGATTCGATGCGCCAGGTGTCTCCTAGTTATTCGTCGTAGTTGCCATGTCATTTGCTTGCGTGTTGCATTTTTCCAATGTCATCATCTGCATTTCATCTGCATGTTTTTCAAAACTTGCATCCGTTCAGGTCCTCCCGGTTCTCTCCGGTGTCCGTTCGGAGTCCGGACACACTCGCACGTGCCCGCAGCACCTCTAAAATATTATTTTATAAGTGGCATAAAAATGTTCTCGGAATGGGATGAAAGTTGGTGTGCGGTCTTATTATAGTGTAGGTAGGCCGCCTGTCAAATTTCGTCGCATTTGGAGTTCGTTTGACTGCCCAACCGTTAAACATATAGCGGTACCGTTGCCGGTACCTTCGTCGGACGTTTTCGGTATCCGGAAACAATTGCCGGGCTGCATTTCTCCCCTCTCCTCTCAGCCCAACTCTCTCTTCACAGCCCACCTAGGCCTGCCTAACCCCCCTCGCATCCGGAACCGCCCGATCGAGATCGGAGGGCTCCAACCCCCCCCCCCCCCAAAATACCAAACCCTAGCCATCCCTGCTATTTTGGGTAACACCACATCTCCATTTTGGGCAACCCTACCCCCTCCTCCTCTTTTTCCGTGCCACCCAACCTGCAGCCACCTCCTCCCACCACAAGGGCCGCGCCACCGCCTTCCCCCTCCAAATCCGGCGCCCCACAGCCTCCTCTCGCCACTTGGCAAGCCCCCAATGGCCACCCGCCGCCAGCGCCGCCGCTCTGGCCAACCAGAGCGCGCCACGTGGGGCTCCCTGCAGCTCCAGCCACCACGGCCCATGGAGCCCATCGCGGCCCAGATCTCCGCCGCCACCTAGCCCATGCCAGGCCCGGCCGCGCGATGCCCGCGCCTCCCCTGCGCCCGCTCCGCGCGTCCCCGACCCGCGCCTGACGCCCCCGCCGGCGAGCACCGTGCCGGTCACGCCACCGTCCCGGTGAGTCACGCCGTCCCCGCTCCTTCCCCCTCATTTCCTCCCTGTCTCACCTCCCTCTCTCTGCCCGCCCCTGCAAGAGACCGCCGCCGTTGCCACCGCCATGGATGGCCGCCTCCGGCCGTGAAGCCCCGCCGCGCCGGTGCCCCGTCGGCCCCGAAAACCGGCAGATCCGGCCCCCCCGCGCCCAGATCCGCCTATCCCCGTCGAGGGTGCCTCTCCCTCAACCTCTGCCATCGTCCCCATCGTCTCCGGCGACATTCCGGCGAGATCCACGCCGCCGTTGACTTTTCTGAGAGGGTAATATTTTGCCAAGTCCCGAAGATTTCACAATATGTTGCTCCATTCATCATGCCATAACTCTCTGTCCGCTGCTCCGGTTTGTGCGTGTAATATGTCAAATTGTTCATCAGGAGATTGTCTACATTTCTCTCCATTGTGCCATGTTTGTTTGAGGCCATCTTGATGCCCAAATCATCGTTGCAAGAGTGCTATATGATGTTATCTGCCGTGTGTTATCAGAACTTGCTGTTTTGTCCTTTTCATTGCATTTTGTGTGTGCATCTTATGAGCTTGATGTCTACATGAGTTTTGAGCTACACCATGCCATCTTTACAGTGGTGCAATCCATTTTTTTGTGAGTCTTTTAGTGTGTGCATCGAGCTCGTGAAGTAGGGTACTTGCTGTTACTGTTTTGCTAGGGTGAAACTGCTATATCATGATGCTATGTAAACCTGCTGCTACAAGTCATTCTATGCATAATCTGGAGATGTTTACTAAAGATGTTTTGTTATACATGTCATGCTCTATCCATCCATGCCCCTGGTTGAATTTATAGATTGTGTTAGATTGTTCATATCATGTTCCAAATTTGCTAAATAATGTTGCTGTCAGCCTGTTAACATTAAGTTCAGTTTTTGCCATGTGGTTTGCTAGTGATCCATGCACCCTGTGAACTTTCTATTGCCATTCTTAGCTTCAAAATAATTTCATCTTACTGTTGGTCACCTTGGCATGCCATGTATTGCTTTGTGGTGAGTGGTAGAAGCTCACCAACATGCCTACTTATTGTTCTTCCTGCCATGTCTGAATCTGTCATATCATTTGCCATGTTTGCATAGATGCTACCATATTTTCTGTTGATCTTTGGAAGTAGTTCAGTAAGGGAGTTTTGTTATTTGTCTTTACTATTAGCATGACATGCCTTTCTTTGCCATGTTAAGTTCCTGTAACATGTTGTTTGATAACTCTAAACATTGCAACCCAATGTTATTTCTGCTAAGTCTGTAAACTATTATTATTTGCAATTTTGCCATGTCCTTTTGAGCATGTTATTGTGTTTTCTAGAGATAGTTGAGTGTTCATGTTTTGTCATGCTTTACATACAATTCATTCCCATGCCTTTTGTTCCTATGTTGAGGTCCTGTAGAATAGAATATTGTTTTGATGCTTGCTAGATGCCTAGTTGCTGTTTTGGACAGCTTGTCCTTTAAACTTGTATAGAGTGTATGTGTTGAACCGTTGCTCCGTTTTGAGTGTGCTCTATATGAAACTTGCTTAGAATTGCATGTAGTTTAATATTATCATGTTGCATCCATGTTTTGAGAGTGTTTGCTTGATGTTTGTATGAATTTTGCATCAATGCCATGTTTAACTTGTTTTACTCATATCTTCTAGGCCGTAGCTCCGAATTAAATGTACTTTATATGTAACTTGACTAGAATCTCGTGTAGATCATCTTGAGGACTAACCGGAATTGTTATATGTTGTTTCCGGCCTCATTTAACTTGCTTTGATGTGTTGTTCTTGTATGCATCATCTCTTGCCATGAGTAGCTTCATGTAGCCTTGTCATGTATCATGCTTGGTTGTGCATCACGTCATGTATATGTGTGGTGTGTTTACCATTTTGTGTGCTTCTTCTCGATAGTTCACGTTTCGTTGCGATCGTGAGGATTCGTTCGTCTACGCTTGGTTCGGCTTCATCCGTTCGTCTTCTTCATGGACTTGTTCTTCTTCCTAGCGGGATTTCAGGCAAGATGACCGCTACCCTAGATCTCACTACTATCATTGCTATGCTAGTTGCTTCGTTCTATCGCTTTGTTGCGCTACCTATCTTTTGCTCTTCAAGCCTCCCAAATTGCCATGTCAGCCCCTAACCTTTTCACCCTTCCCAGCAAACTGTTGCTTGGCTATGTTATCGCTTTTGCTCAGCCCCTCTTATAGCATTGTTAGTTGCAGGTGAAGTTCAAGATTGCCCCATGATGGACAGGATTATGTTGGAATATCACAATATCTCTTATTTAATTAATGCATCTATATACTTGGTAAAGGGTGGAAGGCTCGGCCTTGTGCCTGGTGTTTTGTTCCACTCTTGCCGCCCTAGTTGCCATCATATCGGTATTATGTTCCAGGATTTTGCGTTCCTTACGCGGTTGGGTGATTTATGGGACCCCCTTGACAGTTCGCTTTGAATAAAACTCCTCCAGCAAGGCCCAACCTTGGTTTTACCATTTGCCTCACCACCACCTATACCCTTCCCTTGGGTCGGCCAACCCGAGGGTCATCTTTATTTTAGCCCCCCGAGCCAGTGCTTCTCTAAGTGCTGGTCCGGACCGAGCAACCTGCGGGGCCACCTCGGGGCAACTTGAGGGCTGGTTTTACTCGTAGCTTGACTTATCTGGTGTTGCCCTGAGAACAAGATATGTGCAGCTCCTATCGGGATTGTCGGCACATCGGGCGGCTTTGTTGGTCTTGTTTTACCATTGTCAAAATGTCTTGTAAACCGGGATTCCGAGACTGAGCGAGTCTTCCTGGGAGAAGGAATATCCTTCGTTGACCGTGAGAGCTTGTGATGGGCTAAGTTGGGACACCCCTGCAGGGAATAAACTTTCGAGAGCCGTGCCCGCGGTTATGTGGCAGATGGGAATTTGTTAATGTCCGGTTGTAGATAACTTGATACCAGATACGAATTAAAACACATCAACCGTATGTGTAGCCATGATGGTGTCTTTTCGGCGGAGTCCAGGAAGTGAACACGGTTTTTGGGTTATGTTTAACGTAGGTAGGAGTTCAGGATCACCTCTTGATCATTACTAGCTTCACGACCGTTCCGTTGCTTCTCTTCTCGCTCTTATTTGCGTATGATAGTCACCATATCATGCTTAGTCCCTGCTGCAACCTCACCACTTTACCCCTTCCTTACCCATTAAGCTTTGCTAGTCTTGATACCCATGGTAATGGGATTGCTGAGTCCTCGTGGCTCATAGATTACTACAACAACAGTTGTAGGTACAGGTTTTGCGATGATCATGACGCGAGAGCGATGTTTGCTTGTCTTGGAGTTCTTCTTCTGTTTCTTCTTCGATCAGGGGATAGGTTCCAGGTCGGCAGCTTCGCCTAGCAGGGTGGATGTCGTTTGAGTTCCTGTTTGTGTTTCATCCGTAGTCGGATGTTGATCTTGTGTAGGATGGATTGTTGTATTTGTGTGGCATTGTATGCCTTTTGTATGTATCCCCATCTATTATGTAATGTTGATGTAATGATATCCACCTTGCAAAAGCGTATCAATATGCGGTTCTATCCTTGGTGGGACCTTCGAGTCTCTTTAGGATAATATCGCATATTGGGCGTTGACAAGTTGGTATCAGAGCCTCGACTGACCATAGGAGCCCCCTTGATTGATCGTATAGTTTGGCCGTTGTCGAGTCTAGAAGAAGACCATTTTTGGAGTCTAGTTATATCGGAGAGTAGGAATTCTTTTTACTCCTCAGCCCCTTCGTCGCTCTGGTGAGGAATCTTGATGTAGGTGTTTTGAATTACTTCTCTTCCCCTTCAAATTTTTCTTTAGGATCACGTGGTTAGTTTTTCATTCGGTTGTTCTCGGCTCTTTTCATCCGGTGCATTTCTCGTCAAGTTGACTTGAGCCTCTTCATCTTTGAGTTCAATCCTCTGTTGTTTTCTTTTTCCCACCCGCCCACCCCTTTTTCATCTCGAAACAGGAGTCCGTAATCAAGTATCCATCCTACTCATGCGAAGCCGTTGTGTTCTTTCAACCAATGTTTTCTCTTCAAGATAGTCGTCGGTTCTCCCTTCCAGTTGCCTTTGTTTTCCCGCCCGCCCACCCTCTTCTTCCCGGAGCCTGAGTCTGTTTCAAGCATCAGTTTCATTCGTACGGAGCCTCTTCAGTCTTCCCTCAATTATTTCAACCGGTGAATTCTCGTCTCGTTCGTCATTCTTCACCCCGTTCTTTTTCCGGTGCACTCAATTCAAGTATTCAGTGTTGATCATATTCTTTTCCTCGGCTCAAATGTTTTCCCCTTGCTCGTTCGCCTCTCGCCAGTTTATCTTTTCAGAGTGCTCAAGACATCTCAAGAGATTCGTCTGTGTTTGAATTAATTCGAGGTTGTCACCTCATTCAAATATTTCAATTGTTCCGGTGCATCATCTATCTGTTCAACACCCCTTTCCAACAGTGTTTTTCTCTTTAGTGGGCCCTAACCCACAGGTCTTTTCCCAGAATCCTACCTGACTCTTCTAATTCTCCCGGAGTTATTCTCAAATTCTTTTCAAGTGTGACGTAAGAATGGATTTCATTAGTCAGATGCCTTTCCAAGATCGATTTCAAACCATTTCATTGGTGGCTCAACCTCTTTGCTTTTCATTTTTCTGGAGTGTCTCAATAACTTTTGGTGGTGTTCCTGGTCGTCATTTGAAGACCGAAGAAGAGTTTTTCCTCTAAATCTTGTCTGTTCTTTCGAAGTTTCATGGTTCTAGCTTCATGTTATCCTCTCGAATTATTACATTTGTCAGATATTCCTTTTCTTACCCATACGGAGTATGTCAGAAGTTGTTTTCCCGTTTCTTTTCACTGGAGGCCATCGTTTCAGAAGAATTCTTCGTCCTGACATTTCAGCTACCGTTATCCAATTATCCTGGTGCTTCGTTCAAGTGTTGTTTAATCAGCTCATGATCTCTTTGTTCTTTTGCATCTAAATCCCGTCTAGCTTATTTGTTCTTCTAATTCTTCCCGGCGATTCTTTCTCTTTTCTTCGTTCATTTTCATTTCTAATGGTGGTTCATTCAAGATTCTTTTTCCTAGATTATCATATTAATTCATTCGTTCTTTCTAATCCTACCCGTGGTTTATGAAGACATCCTCAAGTTTTGTGCTGTACTCCCCTTAATCCTTTTCAAGAAGAATAAGTAGTATGAAAAATCCATTGCTTGTCATCAATTTAATTTGATGAAGGATAAGCATACAACAAATCTTATTCTTATTTCCTCAAAGTGATTAATCCTTTTCTTCGGAGTTTGTTCTTGGTGAATAAAATTCTAGTTCCAAGTGTTTCCATCTTTTCTTTTCCGGAGTTCAAAATTCCTCGGCCATTTCGTCGGAACCTCCTTCTAAATCATCTCAAGCTTTAATCTTATTCTTTCATTCTTCATTCTATCTCATCATCTTTTGTCACCGGAGTTCTTCATGGTGGTTCTTCATGATTTAATTCATTCTTCAAGAGTTCATCAACACTTTGTTGGAGGAATTCAAGTATCTTTCCTCCTTGCCTCTCGAAGTGCAATTAATTCTCCATATTCTTTTGAAGTGGCGTTTTGCATTTCTTCGTTCTTCTAAGCTATCCAAACATTTCCGTTTGTGGCCGGTTATCACCTTATCATCTTGAGATGTTACCTATAAGACCACAACAAGCTTATTCTTTTCATTGTTGATTTTCTCAACAACTCTGTTTAAACCTTCCTTCTAAAGATGCTTTCAATTCCATTCGTGGCACAAGTTGTCATTTTCTTCTCCGTTCTTTTCATTCAACTCTTTCAGTTCTTTCTAGAGGTTTTTTGTGTCATGTCTTCATCAAGTATCATTCCATCCTCTCAAGCTCGTGTTCTATTCCTCCATGTTTCAGCCGGAGTGCTGCCTAAATCCTTTCAGTCTTATTCGTTTCTTATCTCGTTCTAACCGAAGTGGTTTCATAGTCTATCTGATTCCGTGAGCTTTCCATTCTCGTAATTCTCGTTGTTCCTCTCTTCTTCTCGAGTTCTCTCTTTGCTTCTTCTCTTGAGTTCTTGTTTCACCTCATTCCTTTTCCCTTCTGTCTCGGTCCTAAGATCTCGGGACGAGATCTCTTGTTAGTAGAGGAGAGTTGTAACACCCCAGATTCGATGCGCCAGGTGTCTCCTAGTTATTCGCCGTAGTTGCCATGTCATTTGCTTGCATGTTGCATTTTGCCATGTCATCATCTGCATTTCATCTGCATGTTTTTCAAAACTTGCATCCGTTTGGGTCCTCCCGGTTCTCTCTGTTGTCCGTTCGGAGTCCGGACACACTCGCACGCGCCCGCGGCACCGCCGAAATATTATTTAATAAGTGGCATAAAAATGTTCTCGGAATGGGATGAAAGTTGGCGTGCGGTCTTATTATAGTGTAGGCAGGCCGCCTGTCAAATTTCGTCGCATTCAGAGTTCGTTTGACTGCCCAACCGTTAAACATATAGCGGTACCATTGCCGGTACCTTCGTCGGACGTTTTCGGTATCCGGAAACAATTGCCGGGCTGCATTTCTTTCCTCTCCTCTCAGCCCAACTCTCTCTTCACAGCCCACCTAGGCCTGCCTAACCCCCTCGCGTCCGGAATCGGCCGATCGAGATTGGAGGGCTAACCCCCCCCCCCAAACCAAACCCTAGCCATCCCTGCTATAAATGGACACCACATCTCCATTTTGGGCAACCCTACCCCCTCCTCCTCTTTTTCCGTGCCACCCAACCTGCAGCCACCTCCTCCCACTTCGAGGGCCGCGCCGCCGCCTTCCCCCTCCAAATCCGGTGCCCCCCAGCCTCCTCTCGCCACTTGGCAAGCCCCCAATGGCCAGCCGCCGCCAGCGCCGCCGCTCTGGCCAACCAGAGCGCGCCACGCGGGGCTCCCTACAGCTCCAGCCACCACGGCCCGCAAATCCCATCGTGGGCCCAGATCTCCGCCGTCACCTAGCCCGTGCCAGGCCCGGCCACACGATGCTCGCGCCTCCCTTGTGCCCGCTCCAGGCGTCCCCGACCCGCGCCTGACGCCCCCGCCGGCGAGCACCGTGCCGGTCCCGCCGCCGTCCCGGTGAGTCGCGCCGTCCCCGCTCCTTCCTCCTCCTTTCCTCCCTGTCTCACCTCCCTTTCTCTGCCCGCCCCTACAAGGGACCGCCACCGCCGCCGCCGCCATGGATGGCCACCTCCGGCCGTGAAGCCCCACCGCGCCGGTGCCCCGTCGGCCCCGAAAACCGGCGGATCCGGCCCCCCGCGCCCAGATCCTCCTGTACCCATTGAGGGTGCCTCTCCCTCGACCTCTGTCGTTGTCCCCATCGTCTTTGGCGACATTCCGGTGAGATCCACGCCGCCGTTGACTTTTCTGAGAAGGTAATATTTTGCTAAGTCCCGAAGATTTCACAATATGTTGCTCCATTCATCATGCCATAACTCTCTGTATGTTGCTCCGGTTTGTGCGTGTAATATGTCAAATTGTTCATCAGGA
The DNA here is from genome assembly GCF_018294505.1 of Triticum aestivum. Classification (NCBI taxonomy): domain Eukaryota; kingdom Viridiplantae; phylum Streptophyta; class Magnoliopsida; order Poales; family Poaceae; genus Triticum; species Triticum aestivum. The sequence goes on along the minus strand of NC_057804.1, from coordinate 437,845,658 downwards.
GATGCTCTACATTTCATTCCATTATGTCATGATTTTTTGAGGTCATATTGATGCTCAAATCATCGTTGCAAGATTGCTAAATGATGTTATCTGTTGTGTGTTACCAGACTTGTTGTTTTGTCTTTTTCATTTCATTTTGTGTGTGCATCTGATGAGCTCGATGTCTACATGAGTTTTGAGCTACACCATGACATATTTGCAGTGGTGCAAACCATGTATTTTTGTGAGTATTTTAGTGAGTGCATCGAGATCGTGAAGTAGGGTACTTGCTGTTACTGTTTTGCTAGGCTGAAACTGCTATATCATGATGCTATGTAAACCTGCTGCTACAAGTCATTCTATGCATAATCTGGAGATGTTCACTAAGGGTGTTTTGTTATAATTGTCATGCTCTATCCATCCATGCCCCTGGTTGCATTTATAGCTTGCTGTAGATTGTTCGTATCGTGCTCCAAAGTTGCTAAATAATGTTGCTGTCAGCCTGTTAACATTAAGTTCAGTTTTTTCCATGTGTTTTGCTAGTGATCCATGCATCCTATGAACTTTCTATTACCATTCTTAGCTTCATAATAATGTCATCTTACTGTTGGTCACCTTGGCATGACATGTATTCCTCTGTGGTGAGTGGTACAAGCTCACCAACATGCCTACTTATTGTTGTTCCTGCCATGTCTGAATTTGTCATATCATTTGCCATGTTTGCATAGATGCTACCATATTTTCTGTTGATCTTTGGAAGTAGTTCATTAAGGGAGTTTTATTCTTTGTATTTAGTATTAGCATGCCATGCCTTTATTTCCCATGTTAATTTCTTGTAACATGTTGTTTGATAACTCTAAACATTGCAACCCGATGTTATTTCTGCTAAGTCTATAAACTGTTATTATTTTCAGTCTTGCCATGTCCTTTTGAGCATGTTATAGTGTTTTATGGAGATAGCTCAATGTTCATGTTTTGTCATTCTTTACCTGTACTTCACGACCATGCCTTTTGTTCTTAAGTTGAGGTGCTTTAGTATATTGTTTTGATGCTTGCTAGATGCCTAGTTGCTGTTTTGGACAACTTGTCCTTTAAACTTGTATAGAGTGTATGTGTTGAACCGTTGCTCCGTTTTGAGTGTGCTCTATATGAAACTTGCTTAGAATTGCATGTAGTTTCATATTATCATGTTGCATCCACGTTTTGAGAGTGTTTGCTTGATGTTTGTATGCATTTTGCATCAATGCCATGTTTAACTTGTTTTGCTCATATTTTCTAGGCCGTAGCTCCGAATTAAATGTACTTTATATGTAACTTGGCTAGAATCTCGTGTAGATCATCTTGGTGCATCTTAACTTGTTGTTTAACAACTTGAACATAAGGTTTATTCAGATCTGGACCAACTTCGAAACTTGCATATGAGGACTTACCGGAATTGTTATATGTTGTTTCCGACCTCATTTAACTTGCTTTGATGTGTTGTTCTTGTATGCATCATCTCTTGCCATGAGTAGCTTCACGTAGCCTTGTCATGCATCATGCTTGGTTGTGCATCATGTCATGTATATGTGTGGTGTGTTTACCATGTTGTGTGCTTCTTCTCGATGGTTCCCATTTCGTTGCGATCGTGAGGATTCGTTCGTCTATGCTTGGTTCGGCTTCATCCGTTCGTCTTCTTCATCGACTTGTTCTTCTTCCTAGCGGGATTTCAGGCAAGATGACCGCTACCCTGGATCTCACTACTATCATTGCTATGCTAGTTGCTTTGTTCTATCGCTTTGCTGCGCTACCTATCTTTTTCTCTTCAAGCCTCTCAAATTGCCATGTCAGCCTCTAACCTTTTCACCCTTCCCAGCAAACCATTGCTTGGCTATGTTATCGCTTTTGCTCAGCCCCTCTTATAGCATTGTTAGTTGCAGGTGAAGTTGAAGATTGCCCCATGATGGACAGGATTATGTTGGGATATCACAATATCTCTTATTTAATTAATGCATCTATATACTTGGTAAAGGGTGGAAGGCTCGGCCTTATGCCTAGTGTTGTTCCACTCTTGCCGCCCTAGTTTCCGTCATATCGGTATTATGTTCCCGGATTTTGCATTCCTTACGCGGTTGGGTGATTTACGGGACCCCCTTAAGAGTTCGTTTTGAGTAAAATCCTCCAGCAAGGCCCAACCTTGATTTTACCATTTGCCTCACCACCACCTATACCCTTCCCTTGGGTCGGCCAACCCGAGGGTCATCTTTATTTTAGCCCCGCCCCCGGTCCAGTGCTTCTCTAAGTCCTGGTCCGAACCGAGCAACCTGCGGGGCCACCTCAGGGCAACTTGAGGGCTGGTTTTACTCGTAGCTTGACTTATCCGGTGCCCTGAGAACGAGATATGTGCAGCTCCTATCGGGATTGTCGGCACATCGGGCGGCTTTGCTGGTCTTGTTTTACCATTGTCGAAATGTCTTGTAAACCGGGATTCCGAGATTGATCGGGTCTTCCTGGGAGAAGGAATATCCTTCGTTAACCGTGAGAGCTTGTGATGGGCTAAGTTGGGACACCCCTGCAGGGTATAAACTTTCGAGAGTCGTGCCCGTGGTTATGTGGCAGATGGGAATTTGTTAATGTCCGGTTGTAGATAACTTGACACCAGGTTCGAATCAAAACGCATCAACCGTGTGTGTAGCCATGATGGTCTCTTTTCAGCAGAGTCTAGGAAGTGAACACGGTTTTGGGTTATGTTTAACATAGGTAGGAGTCCAGGATCACCTCTTGATCATTACTAGCTTCACGACCGTTTTGTTGCTTCTCTTCTCGCTCTTATTTGCGTATGATAGCCACCATATCATGCTTAGTCGCCGTTGCAACCTCACCACTTTACCCCTTCCTTACCCATTAAGCTTTGCTAGTCTTGATACCCATGGTAATGGGATTGTTGAGTCCTCGTGGCTCACAGATTACTACAGCAACAGTTGCAGGTATAGGTTTTGCGATGATCATGACGCGAGAGCAATGTTTGCTTGTCTTGGAGTTCTTCTTATGCTTCTTCTTCGATTAGGGGATAGGTTCCAGGTCGGCAGCCTGGGCTAGCAAGGTGGATGTCGTCTAAGTTCCTGTTTGTGTTTCATCCGTAGTCGGATGTTGATCTTGTGTAGGATGGATTGTTGTATTCGTGTGGCATGGTATGCCTTTTGTATGTATCCCCATCTATTATGTAATGTTGATGTAATGATATCCACCTTGCAAAAGCATATCAATATGCGGTTCTATCCTTGGTGGGACCTTCGAGTCTCTTTAGGATAGTATCGCATATTGGGCGTGACAGTGTTTGTGACAGAGAGATCCCCTTGAGATCGTAGGGGACTATATGGGTGGGAGATCGAGGGAGGTGCATGCGCGATAGAAAGATTCCCCTAGAGAAATCGAGATAGACCATGCACATGTTTGTGATGGAGAATAAGATTAGGTAGTCATATACATATATTGGGGACTACGTGTGCCTACAACTCAGTGAGAGACCATCATACTTGGCTCGACATGAGATTGTGTGTGTGTGCGTGTGAGATGGAGAGAGACGAGGGAGAGAGATAGAGTTTTAGATGGGTCTATCGAGTGTGAGTGAGATATGCATGTGTATGTGTGACCCAACTAGATGGAGAGTTTGAGAGAGAGGGAAGAGCTCCGAGACGACAGAGTGGTGCATGAGAGAGTTACGGGCAATGAGCCAAGGTATTTGTGTGCGTATGATGAGTGCACCCAAGGTATTTAGCTTGGACTAGAGAATCATACATAGTGTGTGAGAGAGACCTATAGATGGAGTATATATGCATGCGAACTAGAAAGACCCCCCCCCCACACACACACAAAGAGAGAGAGATGGAGAGCGAGGGAGAGGGACCAACAAGGTTTGTGTGTTGGATTCATGCGACAGAATTGAAGATTGTCGGTGGGAGAGAGAGAGAGAGAGAGCATGAGTCCAGGAGAGGGGGAGGTCACGTTTTATGCATGAAAGACTGGTATAAACCATGTTTCGATATAAACTTGCATTGAAATATTTAAATTGGAGAACATGTTGTCTACAATCTACACATGAACGGAGATATGCTTATATCAAACAAGTTCATTAATTTGACTTTCAACATGTTCATGGAGTACTATAACACTGTACAAGACGCTACTCAATTGAGGCGTTCAATTTTGGATTTAGTTCACTATTTTGACCTGGTGAATGAGCTATTTCATTGAATCGAGATATTTGATTTTGGGTTTGATTCCCGTTTTTGAGTGGGTCAACTATTTGTCATATAGTAAATCGCTAGCAACGAGCATGTAAAAACACGTTACTCTCGAGCATCATCTCTCCATCTAAAAAAGAAGTGGGAAGCTAATATTTCAAAATTTGACTCGAATTGACTTGGTAAGGTAGACGTGGATGATCGTTCTCCCAAAATTTGAATGAACCATTAAACACCCTCTGCTCGGTGGAATTCGCCCGAGCAAATAAATGGGAGATGCGAAATTACCGGCCTATGTGGGACACACATCAATTGGCCCGTTGTACATCGAGGGTAGGTTCGTAACTTCATCTAAGCGCACCTTCTCCTCGGCCGAAATGACATGTGCCGAATAATTCATAAACCATGGTCGGCAAAACACCCTCGCCTCGCCCGAAATAGCTCGCGCCCACTATTTCAAAACATGCTATCCTCGCCCGAAATCGCTCGCACCCACTATATTTCAAAACACGCCCTCCTCGCTCGAAATCGCTCGCGCCCACTATTTGGGGAGAAGCAAAGTTACTCTACTATCCACAACCCTCAGTACATAGACCCAAGCCGAGAAGCCTAAAGGCAGGGGTAGAACTGTAACCCCCCCACACACACACATTTCAAACAAATGCGTCCATAAGACATGGTTCCACTCCGCTCCCAATTCCCTCCCCATTCATACTTCGTGGGTGCCAAATCACCTTCTCCCGAGCCGCGAAACCTCAGCGCATCCTCCATGGCGCCCCCACCGCACCAAATTCACAGCTGCACTCCTCCCTAATGCTTGAGACGCTGTCCATTTGCCGTCGTGCACTGGGCCATGTGCCTCTTACTCCGTGCTGCTGGAGCTGCCTCGACGACGGCCTCTTACTCCATTTGTCGTTGAAGATTTTTAGAATCCTCAAAAACCTAACAGAAAAAAGTTACGGGGCTTTCAAGATCTGGAGAGGCAAAAATATTCAAAAAAAAAATCAAACTCAGTAATGGCGCACCTGCCCATGGTGCGCCATTACTATCTTCCCGCCTTCAAAATTCAAACTATATCAAAAAAATAAAAAAATAATAGTAATGGCGCACCAGCCTAAGGTGCGCCATTACTATCTTCCCGCCTTCAAAATTAAAAATAAATAAAAAAATAAAAAAAGTTAGTAATGGCGCACCTGCCCACGGTGCGCCATTACTATACCGTATATATGGCTGGGCGGGGTCCTCTCCTCCTTACCTCTTCATTTTTCTCCTCCACTCCATCTCCTCCTCTCCTCCACTCCATCTCCCCTCCTCTCCTCCACCATACTCCCCTCCTCCTCTCCGGCGACCTCCTCCTCCTCTCCGGTGACCTCCTCCTCCCTCCTCTCCAGCGACCTCCTCCTCCCTCCTCTCCTCCCCTCCCCTCATGGTTTCTCCTCCCTCCTCTCCAGTGAGCTCCTCCTCCCTCGTCTCCGGTGATCTCCTCCTCCCTCCTCTTTGGTGATCTCCTCCTCCCTCTTCTCCGGTGAGCTCCTCCTCCCTCCTCCCCTCCCTCCCCTCACAGTTTATCCTCCCTCCTCTCTGGTGAACTCCTCTCCGGCAACCTCCTCCTCCTCTCCCGCGATGTAGGCGAGCTCCTCTCCGGTGACCTCCTCGTCCTCCTCCTCCTCTCCGACGATGTAAGCGAGCTCCTCTCCGGTGACCTCCTCCTCCTCTCCTCCTCACGGTCTCTCCTTGACCCTCCTCTCCGGCGAACTCCTCTCCGGTAAAAGAACGTACAATATCCAAAAACGAGAAAAAAATTTGAAAAAATATCATGCAAAAAAAGAGCAAAAAAAAAGGGAAAAAAATCATGATCCAGATCCAAATTCAAAATTCTAAATAGCAATGGCACACGGTGAGGGTTAGACGGTGCGCCACTACTATTTTCCCGCCTTCAAAATTCAGAAAAAATCAAAAAAATTCAAAAAAAAGTTACCAGTGGCGCACGTGTAGCAATAGTAATGGCGCACTACAAGGTGTGCCACTGTTACCTGCAATACTAATGGCGCACCTCTGGTGCGCCATTAGTATTTGTTACTAGTGGCGTGATAATAGTGGCGCACCTATAGTGCATCATTAATAGCCAAAATAGGTGCGCCACTAACAACCTTTTTTCTAGTAGTGTTAGAGATGATGCTGAAGATGGAAATGAGCACACCACTACTAAGAGGTTTCAGAATGTGCCAAGGGCAACCAGGTCTTCAACCATGCCAGTTGTGGACACGAGGACCAGTCACTCTGCACCTGCCGCTACTGCCCCATTACCACCTCCAGTGTCTACACCACCAATTCACTAGACTACAGCAGAGGAACTTGCAGATGTAGTTCTCGCCATGTCATCTACGCACACCGGAGCCACAAGCCAGAAGACCCCTTCGGGAGCTCCGGAGGATCATGCCTAGAGAGACGTATAGCTCTATATCCTTTCGAGCATTTTGGCAACTTGTTGCCAAAGGGGGATAAAGTGTATAGATCATAGGCTTCGAGTGAGTGAGAGAGAGAGAGAGAGAGAGAGATAGTCTCGCTTTTTGCTCTTTGGTTTTATTGAGTTTTTTTGCTACTTTGTTCGTTTGATATGTGCTACTTGTTTGGTTGATGCTTGTGTGATACTGCGTTTGTTCCCATGTGGTTGATCATACTTCGCTTAATGCTTATCCCTACAATTATATATGTATGATCATTCACTTATGTTTTTGGTGATGCGTGCATGTTATTTCTCTCATATCATTTTGTGCGCTCCACCAGCATGTATCTGACATGGAAGAGTGACCCATGATCCTAATCGATTGTGCATTTGCATTCAAATGAATTTTATTAATAATGCACAAATTTAGGGGGAGCTCTTTCTTATCACATACTTCTCAAAGTGACGATGTATTTCATTTATTTAATCATTTGTCGAAGTTGATCTATATGTTGTCATCAATTACCAAAAAGGGGAAGATTGAAAGTGCAACTAATCCTCAGGTGGTTTTGGTAATTCATAACAACATATAGATCATTGAACTAATATCCATTCAAGTAAATATTTGAGGATGTTCAATGATTGGCATGGCATGAGATAGAGATGTGGACCCCTCAAAATGCTAAGGACAAAGATTGGCAAAATCTCAAGACTCTTCATTTCTATTTTAGTGATCCAAGATCACATGGAGTCCATAGGAAAGCCAATACTATAAAAAGGGGTGAAGTGTTCCTTAATGGTCTACTTGCTCAAAGTGCTTAGTGATATTGCTCCAAAACCCTCAGCCACTTTCTCCATCCAAATATGTCAAAGCCCTAAGCTCCAACTCGGCCTCACTGATTCTTTCTATGTGGAGCCACCGAGCTCATTTGACATAGCCACTGCCAGAAACCCTAACGATTCTGTCACACCGATACGGATCTCGGTCCCACCGAGATGGCCTTGCCAGCGCTCTGTGATCTGTTGCATTCACTTCGGTCTCACCAAGTTGTTGCAATCGGTCTCACCGAGTTGGCTTGATAGATTCTCTATTGCTTATTGCTTCACTTCGTTCCCACCGAGTTGATGCAATCGGCATCACCGAGATGATGTTTGCTTTCCCTAGGTCCTAGAACATCAGTCCCACTGAGTTGTTCCAGTCATTCCTAGTGAGACTCCTAATGTTCATATTTTTGAACAGATCGGTGCCACCGAGATGAGTCAAAAGTGTGTAACAGTTGGATTTTGTGTGGAGGCTATATATACCCCTCCACCCCTTCTTCCTCATTAAGGAGAGCCATCAGAACGTGCGTACACTTCCACCATTCATTTTCTGAGAGAGAACCGCCTACTCATGTGTTGAGATCAAGAGATTCCATTCCAACCATTTGAACCTTGATTTCTAGCCTTCCCCAAGTTGCTTTCCACTCAAACCCTTCTTTCACCATAGCCTAATCTGTGAGAGAGAGTCGAGTGTTGGGGAGACTATCATTTGAATCACAAGAGCAAGGAGTTCATCATCAACACATCATCTATTACCTTCTGGAGAGTGGTGTCTCCTAGATTGGTTAGGTGCCGCTTGTGAGCCTCCGTCCTGATGTGGATTTGAGCCAAGAAATTTGTAAGGGCAAGGAGATCGCCTACTTCATGAAGATCTACCCGAGTGAGGCAAGTCCTTCGTGGAGAAAGGCCATGGTGGGATAGACAAGGTTGCTTCTGTGTGGAACCTTCATGGGTGGAGCCCTTTGTGAACCCGCGCAGCCGTTACCCTTCGTGGGTTCAAGTCTCCATCAACGTTGACGTATGATAGCATGATCTTTCGGAACCACACCAAAAATCTTCGTGTCTGCATTGTGTTTGCCTTCTCCAAACCCTTCACTTTACCTTTATATGCAATGTTCTACATTCCGCTGCTATATATACTCTTAGAATTGCATGTGTAGGTTGATTTCTTGACTTGTGCTAAGTGCTAAAATCTGCCCACAACAAAAATTGGGAAACTGTTAGATTTTTATTTGGTCAAGTAGTCTAAGCACCCCCCTCTAGACAAACTTTTGATCCTAGACCTACCTCTAGAAAAATTCTCTCTCTCTCTCTCTCTCTCTCTCTCTCTCTCTCTCTCCCTCTTGTGTTCTTGCTCACAAACCCGCGGACTTTGATCTCTTTGCTTGAAGCTCCATTTTCTTGAAACGGTTTTGGGGAATTGCTAGTTGGTCTGTGACTCCTCCATTGCTCCAATTAGTTTTTGTTCCAGTGGTTTGTATTTTGAGTAATTAGCTACTCTTGGTGTTGCTGTAAATGAGCTTGCATGTTGAATTCTTTGAGTTCTAAGTAGTTTGAATACTTGATATAGCCTCTAGACATCCATATGAGTAGTTGCTATCAATCTTGTGAAGTTTTGTTGACATTATTTTGTGACCCGAAAATTTCAAAAATTTGTTCGTACAAAAATTTACCTCTTTGGGAGGAGTTCTTTGAGGAGGAGGTCCTCAGAGGCATCATCGAGTGGGAGATTGATACGATAGTCTTATGTTGAGCCAAGTGCAAGCTCGATGCGGGATGCCGATGTCAAATCGTTCTTATGGCCATGTGACGAGTTCATGGTAGGAGCAGGTATTATGGAGAAGTTTGAGCAGTATGTTCACAAAGCCGAGCTCGGTCCCTCATCACAGGTAAGTGCATTTGACAACTCAACCTCACCTAGAAGTTCACCAAAAAAATTAAATATCATTCTCGTGATTCTAGAGTTTCATTTAGCCTTTGTAGGATCGAAAGTAGGTCTAGAGGGGGGTGATTAGAATACTTGACCAAATAAAAATCTAATATTTTTCCCAATCTTAAGTGTTGGTAGATTTTACCAACTAGTAAAGTCAAGCAATCAACCTACACATGCAATTCTAAGAGTGTAGCAGCGGAAATAAAAACATTGCATATGAAGGTAAAGGGAAGGGTTTGGGGAAGGCAAACGCAACGTAAACACGGGGATTTTTGGCGTGGTTTCGATAGGTGGTGCTATCGTACGTCCACGTTGATGGAGACTTCGACCCACGAAGGGTAATGGTTGCGCGAGTCCATGGAGGGATCCACCCACGATGGGTCCATGACGAACCAACCTTGTTTATCCCACCATGGCCATCGCCCACAAAGGACTTGCCTCACTTGGGTAAATCTTCATGAAGTAGGCAATCTCCTTGCCCTTACAAACTTCTTGGTTCAACTCCACAATCTTGTCGGAGGCTCCCAAGCAACACCTAACCAATCTAGGAGACACCACTCTCTAGAAGGTAATATATGGTATGTTGTTGATGAACTCCTTGTTATTGTGCTTCAAATGATAGTCTCCCCAACACTCAACTCTCTCTCACAGATTTGGCTATGGTGGAAAGTTGATTTGAGTGGAAAGCAACTTGGGGAAGGCTAGAGATCAAGGTTCTTGTAGTTGGATTGGAATGTCTTGTTCTCAACACATGAGTAGGTGGTTCTCTCTCAGAAAATGAGTAGTGGAAGTGTAGACACATTCTGATGGCTCTCTCTCAAATGGAGAAGGGGGTGGAGGGGTATATATAGCCTCCACACAAAATCCAACCATTACACACATTTGACCCAACTCGGTCGGACCGAATAGAAGAACTCGGTGAGACCGATTTAGTTCAAAATGTGAACGTTAGGAATTTTGGTGGGACCGACTCGAACAACTCGGTGAGACTGATGTGCTAGGGCTAGGGAAAAACCTTATCTCGGTGAGGCCGATTGCTTGAAGTCGGTGAGACCAATTTCAGCAAAGTGCAAATAGAGAGTTGGTTAAGCAAACTTGGTGGGACCGATTGCACATTTCGATGAGATCGAAATAATTACAACAGGCAACAGAGAGTTTGCAGGGCCATCTCGGTGAGACCGAGATCCGTATAGGTGTGACCGAATTGCCTAGGGTTTCTGGCAATGGCTATGTCAACTAAACTCAGTGTCACCGGATTGGTCATTTCGGTGGGGCCAAGTTTGACTTGGAGTTTTGGACATATGTGGAAATGATTAAGTGGCTAAGGGTTTTTGGAGCAATATCACTAAGCACTTGGAGCAAGTAGACCATTAAGAAACACCTCATCCCCTTTTAATAGTATTGGCTTTCCTATGGACTCAATGTGATCCTGGATCACTAAAATAGAAATGAAGAGTCTTGAGCTTTTGCCAATCTTTGTCCTTAGCATTTTGAGGGGGCCCACATCTCTAGTCCATGCCATGCCAAACATTGAACTTTCTGAAATATATAACTGGAAAGGATATTAGTTCAATGAGCTATATGTTGTTATGAATTACCAAAACCACCTGGGGATTAGTTTCAATTTTAGCCGTTATGATAGTGCCTTCACCATGCCTCTAGAAGAATTCTATGTTGCATGCAAAATTCCATATTGGGGCTCGCTGGACGAACCACCAAAATCTGAGTATGAGATAATTCTAACTAGTCTCTGTTGTGGAGAGGATAGAGGAGTGACACAAGCTAGAATAAAAAGTATACAATTTCCATCAATCTATTACTTCGCACTCTTTAATGGAAAGTGCGTCGTGGGCAAATAAGATTAGTACCCTTTGTGCCCTAGATTTGAGCCTCATACACACTGCTCTAACTGGGATTAAATGTTATAATCTTGGAGCAATCGTTACACGGAGGTTGCAACGCAATGCTGATAGTGGTCACTTTTATTTTAGGGATTTACGTCTCCCATATAGCTAGGAAGCTGGATGTGTCACCTTGGCCCAATGATCCTATTTTACCTATCCAGTACCTAGACTTTGGGGCCATGCAGCGCATAAGTTCATTAAGTCTAGGGCCACTAATTGTAATTATAACTTGATGTCGATAAAAAGCCTATAATACATGTTATTTTACCTGCACTTGCTCTCTTTGATTATCAGAGTAAATGAAGATATTACATCTATGAGAGAGAGATGCGCAAGTGCAACACGGCGATAGAGGTTGCCCGCCAGGCTAAGGAGGCCGCACTGAGAGCCTCCATGAGCTAACAATTATCTAGGATATGGGTGGTGATTACCAAGCTAGGCCAAAATCCTAAGCTTGGGGGAGTACGTATTTCCACCGACATTACATTCATGTTCACACACTTTACTCTAGTTGTCGGTGCTCATACTTTTCCATTGTATAATCCATGTTAGTTTTATTTTCTCGTTTTATTCTTGTGCGTTTGAAAACTTTGAGAAAATCCAAAAATATTTTTCATTTCTTTTTGATGTTTCTTTGTAGTTTAATTTAGTTGTAGTATTAAAAGAAACCCAAAAATATCCCATTTCTTCTTTTGCTTGTTGGGAGCTTTCTCGTGTAAATAGTTTTTTTTGTTCTTGTTTTTCCTTCTTTAATTTTCTTTCTTCAATAAGAAAAATCAAAAACTCCAAAAAATATTTCAATGTGTTTCTCTCAAATTCTTTTCTTTTGTTTTGTTGAGTCATACTAAGGAGAAGACCACGATGAAAATGTTGAGTGGCTCTCAAGTGCATTATTGTTGATCTGACAAAGAGCCCATATTATCATCTTCTCCTTTGAATAAAATGTTGCAGATTCCATGTTAGTCCACGACACTCTTGCACTATTATTATTTGCATATCATTCGGTCGTGCAAGTGAAAGACAATAATGACGATATTTGATGAAGTGATTGTGGCAAGAAAAGCAGGTATGAACTCAATTTTTTTTGTAAATATGTTTAATTCAGTGTCCATGATTTAGCATATTATGATTAAAATGTTTGCAATGACAGTTAGAGATTATAGTTTCTCATGCCATGCTTAAGTAGCTAGGAGTGGGTAATGATCTATCTTGAGTGTCAACATGCACTAAAATGATTGTGATGTAGTATGATGATATGGTATCCTCCTATGAATGTTTCAAGTGGCTTGACTTGGCACATGTTCATGCATGTACTTGATTCAAAACCAACATAGCCTCCATGATACTCCCTTTATCCCAAAATAAGTTTCTCAACTTTGTACTAACTCTACTACAAAGTTGTAATAAGGTTAAGACGCTTATTTTGGGACGGAGGGAGTATTTATGTTCATGGTGTTTATATCCTACTCATGCTAGTATGCAATGCTAATTATTCATAATGCATGTTCATGACCGTTTTCGCTCTCTAGCTAGTCGCTCCTCAACCTATTTGCTAGCCTTCGCCTGTACTAAGTGGGAATACTACTTGTGCATCAAAATCCTTAAACCAAAGTTATTCCAGATGAGTCCACTATATCTACCTATATGCAGTATTACTCTGTCGTTCCAAGTAAATTTGCATGCGCCACCTCTAAAAATTCAAATGAACATCTATTTTGTGTGTCAGTATCTTCCATGCTAAGCGGGTTATTCTCATGATTGGTGTTTATTCACTCGTCCTTACACGAGAGGGGCTAGTAATTGGGATACCCAGTCCCATGAATGCAAATAATTAAACAAAACTCCCCTAGGACTGTTGTTGGTTTGGAAGGCACCCGTGGATTCGGATAGCCATGGCTCGTGTTTGTTGGTGGAGGGGGAGTAAACTTTACTTTTACCACTTGGGAACTGCCGCTAAGCTGTTTAGCGTGGAAGATATTGAAAACTCTTGGTCGTAACATTGCCAGGAAAGGTATACCTCCCAAAATTATATTTATCTCTGATTTAAGCTTTGAGCTCTGGCACCTCTGCAAATCCCTGCTTCCCTCTGCGAAGGGCCTATCTTTTTTACTTTTATGTTTTATTACTTTTATTGTTGAGTCATCACCTTCTCAAATAAGCACCCGTCCTGAGAGCACTATTGGCATCCTCATGCATTATGTACAGTTAATGTTGTGTGCATCATGACTCGATCTATTCTACCATGAATTACAATGTTTAGTCACTGCTGGAACTTTGGAGGTGCTCCGCATTTATGTTTTGCGGTCTCAGAAAGGGCTAGCGAGATACCACTATTGTCTATGTCATGATTGTTTTGACAAAGTGTTCGCATTTGAAATATTTTATTATTTCTCGCTAGTTGATTATGCTATTGATATGAGTGAATATAATTTCTAAGAGTTATTGTTTGCATGATTAGTTATGATCTTTGCTGAAATCCTGGGTGTTATTTAAGCATATATATGGACACAAGAACAAAAGAGTTCGTAAAAGTTTTTCTTTAACACTTTCAGTTTGTCAACTGAATTGCTTGAGGAAATGCAATGAGTTAAGCTTGGGGGACTTGATACGTCTCCATTATATCTACTTTTCCTAATGATCTTACTCTTGTTTTGGACTCTAATTTGCATGATTTGAATGAAACAAACCCGAACTGACGTTGTTTTCAACAAAACTACCATGGTATTGTTTTCTGTGCAGAAATGAAAGTTCCCGGAATTCGACGAAGCTTTTTGGAGAATTATTTTGCAATATATAAAAATTAAGGGAACCAAGACCCACTAGGCACCAGGGCCTGCCATCCCCCTCTGGCGCGCCCTGGTGGATAGTGCGGCCCACGAGGCTCCGCTGACCCTAATTTCAACGCTATACAATCCTTTTTGGTGAAAAAATAGGAGAGGAAGTTTCATCATGTTTCACGATATGGAGCCGACGCCACTTCCTGTGCTTCATCGGGAGGCCAGATTTGGAGTCCTTTTGAGGCTCCGGACAGGGGGATCTTTCGTCTTCGTCATCATCAACCATCCTCCATCACCAATTTCATGATGCTCACCGCCGGAGTGAGTAATTCCTTCGTAGGCTTGCTGGACAGTGATGCATTGGATGAGATTCATCTTGTAATCGAGTTAGTTTGTTAGGGCTTGATCCCTAGTATCCACTATGTTCTGAGATTGATGTTGCTATGGCTTTGTTATGCTTAATGCTTGTCACTATGGCTCGAGTGCCATGATTTCAGATCTGAAGCGTTTATGTTTTCACCATTATATCTATGTTCTAGATCCGACCTTGCAAGTCATATGCACCTATTATGTGTTATGATCCGCATACGGCAAGGTGACAACAATTGGGATTCTTTCTGGTGATGACCGTAGTTTGAGGAGTTCATGTATTCACTATGAGTTAATGCTTTGTTCCGGTTCTCTATTAAAGGGGGCCCTTAATATCCCTTAGTTTCCTTATGGACCTCGCTGCCACGGGAAGGTAGGACAAAAGATGTCATGCAAGTTCTTTTCCATAAGCACGTATGACTATTTACGGAATACATGCCTACATTACATTGATGAACGGGAGCTAGTTCACTGTCTCCCTAGGTTATGACTATTATATGATGAATATTATCCAACGTTATCACTGATCCAACGCCTACAAGATTTTCAGATATTGTTCTAGTTGTGTTACTATTGCTATTGCTACTGTTACAACTGCTACAAAACAATTGCTACTACTGTTACTGTTACTATTGATGTTGCTATCGTTACCACTATTATCAAACTATCATACTACTATCCTACTAATCACTTTGTTGCAGATATTTAATCTCCAAGTGCGGCTGAATTAACAACTGAACTGCTAATACTTACAAATATTCTTTGGCTCCCCTTGTGTTGAATCAATATTTTTTGGTTGAATACTCAAGCCTCGAAAACTGTTGTGATCCCCTATACTTGTGGGTTATCACAGGACTAGACGTAAACTCACCAACTATTAGTTTTGTGGCTATAATAGGCCAAGTAACCAGTTGCCTAAGTTGGTTCAGAAAATAAAATGGGCTTTTAACAGTCTAAAAACTAGGCTGGGCCTGAATTGTGATGTTGGCCCATGATTGGCCCAACCACAAGACAGTTCGTTAAGATGCCAAAATATTTGTCGGGCCATAGATGGCCCAATAACATGATGGGTTGGCAGTAGGCTAAATGCAAAGGGGGCCATAATTAGGCCTAGTTATATCATGGGCCTTTACCGGGACAATTGTCAGGTTAGGCTAAAATGTATCCACGAAGACTACGGGCAGTTAAGAGGCCGAAAGTCACTTCAGAACAGAAGTAGGCCCACATGCAACATGATCCGTTAAATGGCCAAAAGTGAAACCGGGCCAACAATGACCGATATGTACCAAGGGCCACTAATAGACCGAAACTAATATCGGGCCGAACTATTACATGGGCCTTTGAGAGGCTGTAGTTCAAATCGGGCCCCCAATGGGCCCAAAAGCAAAGTGCCTGTTAACGGACAAGATCTTATATGGGCCGTAATTTGGCCCAAAATATGTCACGCAGTTAACGGGCTGGATCCGATATGGGCCATCATTTGGCCCAAAACATGGCAGACTGTTAACAGGCCGGATCTGGTATGGGCCATCATTTGGCCCAAAACATAGAAGACATCTAAGGGGTTGGATCTGATGTGGGCCATAATTTGGCCCAAATTGTGGCAGGCTGTTTACGGGCAAGCCCACTAGTGTCTGGCAAAATCTTGTAGGCCTTTGGGTGGGCTGACCCATTTAGCTTAAATCGGCAACTATTGTGTTATGCCACGTGTCAACGTATCATAGGCGCATCTCGCCCATTGGAGGAATGACAACTGTCACAACACCAAGCTGACACATGGGTCCTCTAGCGAATGAGAATTTTACACGTGGAAAATCACCATTGGTTCGGGCTTTTAACGGGTTATCGGATCCAAACCCGAACCCGATAGCTTCAAGGTGACCTGTTACAGTGGATGCCACATGTCTGTTACCCTTGACAAAACACTTCCATGACGCGCCATTTATCATCATGGAAGTGGACACTTCTGTGATGATAATTTCAGTATTGTCATGGAACACTTCTACGAGAGCACATGTATGACTATCTTGATTCTGTCATAAAATCATCACGGATGTACATGCATGACAGAAAATGTGACCTACTGTGGCAAACACATATCATCACGGAAGTGTTTTTTTGTAGTGTGTGTGTGTGTGTGGCCTTTGTTTGTTCGATAAATCTTGGTTCTTAACTAAGGGAAATACTTTTGCTACGACACTACATCACCCTCCCTCTTTAGGGAAAGCTCAACATTATCACAAGTAGCACTGACCAGCCTTAACACAACGCGTCATAGTTGGGATTGCCCAGAGATTGGTTCAGGGCATCCTTATCGTTCGGGCCGAGGATTATTTCTATGTCGTCATTGGGGTTGTAATCCTCCCCGTCATCGTTGTTGCCTCCTTCCTGTTGTCATTGCTTTTGTCACCACCACCATTGTTGGTCTTTCCATCCCCACTGTAGTGAGGGCCTCCGTCCTCGTGACTGGGGCTATCTCCTCCTCCTCTCTTGGGGGTGTCTACCATGTAGACATCATACGTGGAGGTTGCGGTCCATCGTCCTGTGCGTGCAACAGCTGGTGGTGCATTTTCCAAAGGCTCTCTCACATCGTCATCCATGTCAGTTGTCTCCTCAGAAACACTTTGTGAGAAAGTTGGTTAAATCTTTGATGTTGGTGACTAGGTGGATGGTGGGCGGGTCGCAAATTTCGACCTTCCTTGGTGTTTCCTAGATCTCATCATAAACTGAGGCTTGATCATCTGAGATCACGAGTTTCTGAATCCGATCCGTAACATCTCGTTCAGAAGTGTTCTCGTTTCCATCCATGGTCGGGTCAAGAGTTAGGACCAATGGGAATTTCCCTAAGACCCAATCTGGCATGGGCTCAGTTTCTCATCTTGCAACCAGACTGACAGGTATGGTCGTCTGGAATGGTGCTCGGATATGGGCTCAAGGTCGGATCCAGGCTCAAGGTCGTATCCGAGACATCAACTTTGCCATCATCCCATGCCATGATTGTCCCCATGGTCTAAATGAGTGTTGTGTCATGATCTTCGACCTGGTCTGACACCCAACTCAAAAAGGTAAGTTCATCACGGGATCTGCGTCGTATTTTAGGTTCCCGAATCTGATGATCCGTCCAGGGGCGTAATTTTGATCTGTTCGAGGCAGCCATCCGAATCAGTGAAGAGGGTCACACTTCCAAAGAAAAAGAGTTGTCCCTATAGGATAGTCATGTTGATCCAACCCGGTCGTTGATCCGGAGTGCCATCGAACCACTGCAACCACTCAGAGGGACTTGCATGGGCCACCAATGTTGGAGTCAAATCCAACAGATCTCGGGTAGGAGGGGGGCGAACAAGCATCGTTGGTGCCATGGTAACAGAGACACAGGATTTCACCCTATTTCAGGATCTCTCGAAGAGATAATACCCTACACCCCATTTGATAGTATGATTCCAACGGAGTACAGATTACATGTTGATCTACGGTGGTCTGTGTGTGTATGAGTCATTGTCTATGAGCCCTACCCCCGGTTTATGTTGGTACTGGGGGTGTCTAGGGTTTACACATATGTCAGATGCATCTAAGGGAATCGCGACACAAATGACCTCTTAGTCATGCAGTAGGCGCCAAGTCTTTGGAGATATCCTAGCTTGGTACCTCTTGGCCCGACGAATGTGGCCCACTGGTAAATTATCATGGGGGTCCTTGAACTGAACCACCTGGTGATAACCCCATAGTCTAGGAAGTCCAGGACACCAACAACGAGTATGAAAATCAGCATTAATCAAACTAGTGAATTTATTTTTACAAAAGTCAACATACTATTAAGCCGTGATGCCAAATTCATGTCTACATAAAAATTTTCCATGGCAATCGCATGAAATTGCCATCATTTATGAACATGGATAGAGAAAAAATTGCCAGTTAGTCTACAAAGTACAACCTACACAATGATCTGCATGATTTCACCCAAAATATGGTGTGCCTCTCCCTAGGATAATCATGGTAATTTGAAGGGTGAAAGTGAGGTATTACCTGTATAGGAGGGAGCCAATGCCGGTAGAGGCCTTGTTGTGTGTGTGCATGTCATAATGTTCGAGTTCAAACTTGAGGACAATTCCTCGACCTCCTCTGATGCCGGGGGAATGGCTGGTGGTGGCAGAGGGGAAACAACGGCGGATCACTTCAGCGGGCATCCCTCGTTGGTGTCTGCGGGCGCGACGCACTAGTACTCGTTGCGGTGTGATACTTCTCCGACGTATCTATAATTTTTCATTATTCCATGCTATTATATTATCAATATTGTAATCTTTATATGCATTTTATATCATTTTTGGGAACTAACCTATTAACCTAGTGCCCAGTGTCAGCTGTTGTTTTCTGCATGTTTTTGGTTTTTCAAAAAATACTACCAAACAAAGTCCAAACGTGACGAAATTTTTTGATGGTTTTTTCTAGACCAAGAGGGACACTAGAAGCTTAAGGGGAGGGAGTCCAGACGACAGACGAGGAGACGACTAGGAAGCACGACGCGCCCAGGGGGTAGGGCCATGCCCCCTTGTGGGCCCCTCGTGTCTCCGTCTGATCTAATTCCAGTGCTAAATTCCCAAATATTTCAAAATCCCCAGGGCAAGACCCGAAACAATTGTTTCGCCACCGCAAGTATATATTCTTCCGCGATCCCTTCTAGAGGCCTTCTTCGATACTCTACCGGAGGGGGAATTGATCATGGAGGGCCACTACATCAACCTTGCTACCTCTCTGATGATGCGTGAGTAGTTCCTCATAGGATCTATGGGTCCATAGCAGTAGTTTTTTTTCTCTGATGATGCGTGAGTAGTTCCCCACTGGACCTATGGGTCCTTAGCAGTAGCTAGATGACTCTCTCTCTCTTTTTTATCTTCAATACAATGTTTCTTCGGAGATCGATTCGATGTAATCTTTTGCGGTGCATTCGTTAGGATTCGATGAATTATGGGTTTATGATCAGATTGTTTATTGAAAGTA
Organism: Triticum aestivum; assembly: GCF_018294505.1. NCBI lineage: Eukaryota > Viridiplantae > Streptophyta > Magnoliopsida > Poales > Poaceae > Triticum > Triticum aestivum. The sequence continues at coordinate 437,826,210 of NC_057804.1, read as the reverse complement.
ATTGAGTAATTTATGAAGTTTATTATGTGTGATTGTTATAGCTTTTTATTTATGTCTGATCTATTCATTTAGTTTTCCCAGCTAGATTGATTTATTTTCAGTGGGAGAGATGCTTTATGGTAGGTTCAATCTTGCGGTGTCCTCACTTTATGACAGGAGGAGTAACGAGGCTCGTATTTGCATTATTACTACTAAGGGTAAAATCGGGGTCCGATCATATTGCTTGGTCTTATTTTATCTACATTATGTCATCATGCTTAAAGCATTACTCTGTTTTTCATTAACTTAATACCTATAGAGGCAAGCATAGAAGCACTCTCGAAGTGGAGTAATAGTAGTAAGCGTCAGTAAGTTAATGATCTACCTGTCACGGACGGAATGCCTACGTACTGATCTTGCCATGAATAACATCATAACTATGCACTTTTCTATCAATTGCCCAACAGTAATTTGTGTACCCACCGTTGCTATGTTCTTGAGAGAGATGCCTCTAGTGAACTCTATAGCCCCCGAGTCCATTCACCTCATATTGTTAAAATCCTAAAACCTTGCTGCAATTTATTTAGTTTTATTTAGTTTTGAATTTATATATCTACCACTATTAAAATTAATCCTTGCAATTAACGAGTATAAGGGGATTAATAACCCTCTTGCCTGTGTTGGGTGCAAGTATTTGTTTGTGTGTCTGCATGTACTGTCGACCTTTGTTTGCGTGAATCTCCTATTGGGTCGATAAATCTTGGTTCTTAACTGAGAGAAATACATTGTATTACTATACTACGTCACTCTTCCTCTTTGGGTAAATCCGAACGCCTATCACATGTAGCAGGCGTGCGAGGACCATCCATAGAGAGGCAGCCCCACCGCCGGCCATGTTGTCATGTGCGAGCAGGTGGCGCGACGACACCTCGAGCCGGTTGACAAAGAGCTTGGAGAGGTAGGTGTACCGGAGCGCGGCGGAGGCGTGATGATGAACATTGTAGGAAGAGCTTGAGGAGGGAAGGCGGCCACGATGCCCGCGGCGGCGGCGCTTGGCCTCCACCAGGACATTATCTCTAGCAGGTGGGCTCGGACCGCTTTCCACTCGACCACATTGGCGAGATGCTGATGAGCCGCACTCACCACACCTCCTCTCTTCCTCCCATCCATTCCTAATGTGGTGGAGTGAGTGGATACATTATGGGACGAGGGGAAGGGGAGAGACCTTATCGTTCGCTCGCTGTTATATCTTTTTTTCGACGGTACGCCAAAGGCGTACCTTAGCTTTATAGAAGGGAGAAAAATATGTATAAGAGGTTAAAATTTTGCCGGTTAAGGGCCACAAGCCGACACTAACCTGGCCTCCACTCCATGCGCATGCTACCCTACTACTCTGATATACGTTGTCCTCCAAACGCTCATGCCATGGCCCAAGTCCTCAGATCGTCGAAGATCATGTCCACTGTATCCTGCTCGTTCTTGATCTGGCTCGATCCGAACACGCTCGCATTCCTCTGCTTCCATATAGTCTAGCAGATAAGCATTACGAATGTGTCAAAACCTTTCCGAGATTGCTTATGTATTCGTTTTCTGGCTTCCGACCACCATTGCACCAACCTAGAATCATTGGTTGGGCAAAGCTCCATCCTCAAACCCATCCTAGCAATGCAATTGAACCACACTTGCCTCGAGAACACACACTACTACAATATGTGGCCGACCGTGTCCTCCTCCTGGTCACATAAGTAGCATTTTGACGTTTGATCTTGCAGACCATGTCTAGTCCTTCTATCCAACGGTCATAGTCAATATTGCACTGCCAGCCACATGAAAATTTTAGATGCGAGAGGTTCCCAACACTTCCAAATGGCTCCGAAGGAGTGGAATCTAACTCCTCCCTCACAGAGCTTATTATAGGCTAATGATGTTGTGTATGTTCTAGACACATTCCATGCCCAAATGGGGTTGTCCTCAGTCCGAGCGTCCAGTTGCACGTTCGATATGATCTCCCAAAGGCTGATGAATTGGGTTAAACCCTCCATGCATAAGTTACCCACCACGTCGTTCATCCAAGCATGCATGCACATAGCATCTCGCACCAGCCTCCTATTGGCTACCTGCGTACGTACTGCCGCCACGACCAGAGGGGCAATATTTATTATGGTTGCGCCATGTAGCCACCGATCTTTCCAAAACATAATGTTGTCTCCCGCTCCAACCTTCCATTTTACCAGGCTCCCAAAATCTTGGCCAACCTTTTTGTCCGCGGTCAAGCTGAGCCCTTGCCAAGTCCTGGAAGCATTCATGTGTCGAAGCCATTCCCATCTTAATCTTAGAGCAATTCCATGCTTAAAAAGGTCAATGACACCAAGTCCTCCCATGTTCTTTGGCCTACATACTCTTGCCCAAGATACCACACATTTGTCACCATTCACTTCCTCTGTATCGGCCCAAAAAAATGCCCGACAACCTCTATCCGCTCTTTTGAATGCACATTTTGGCGCCTCTGCAATCATGAGGTGATGAGTGGCCCGCGCTCTCATGACCTAGTTGACAAGGATCATCCTACTAGGTCTAGTCACCAAGCCCCTTTGCCATCCCGGCAATATGTGTAGGGCGGCATCTAGCACCGGCTGCCACTCTGATCTTTTGAGTTGTCTTATGCTTAACTGGAGTCCTAGATATTTCACGGGAAAGTGGCAATCTTCCAGGGCAGCGTGACTTAACAATCTCCTCATCCTCAGCCTCTGCGTAGATCAAGATTGCCGCAGATTTGGCAAAATTCACTTTAAGCCCAGATGCCACTCCAAATATGGTGAGCGTTTACTTAACAAATAGGAGATCTGGCCATATAGGTTTGATGAAAAGAACCACATCATCCGCGTACAAGGATAGGCGCTGAACTGGGATACATCCATTGATAGTACTCCTCACTCCAGCCTCATGTGCCTTGATAATGATTGTCGTAAGGGCATCCATGGCAATAATGAAAAGCAAAGTGGAGATCGAGTCCCCTTGCCTCAGACCTTTGGCGTGCATGAACTTGTCACCTGCACAACCATTCACGATCATTCTTGAGCTTGCAGTAGTAAGTAGGGTTCACTACAAAAAAAGACACTTCTGTGATGATACATGTTTGTCACAGTAGGTCGCGTTTTTTTTCATGCATGTACATCCATGACAAATTTATGACAGAATCAAGATAGTCATACCTGTGCTGTCATAGAAGTATTCCATGACATTACCAAAATTATCATCACGGAAGTGTCCACTTCCATGACGATAAATCACGCATCACAGAAGTGCTTTCGTCAAGGGTGACCGACACGTGCCATCCACCGTAACGGAACACTGTTAAGCTATCGGGTTGGGTTTTGGATCCAATAACCCGTTAACAGCCCCGACCAATGGGGATTTTCCACGTGTAAAATCATCAATGGCTGGAGGAAACACGTGTCGGCTCATCGTTGGGACATATGTCATCCACTCATTGGACAGAAGGCGCCTATGATACATCGACACGTGGCACGGCCAATCAAGTTTAAATGGGCCGGCCCAACTAAAGGCCCACAAGATTTTGCGGCCCATAATGGGCCGGCCCAGTTAAAGGCCCACGAGATTTTGTGGACTATAATGGGCTAGCCCAGCTAAAGGCCCACAAGATTTCGCGGGCCATAATAGGCCGACCCAGGTAAAGGCCCACAAGATTTTGGTGTGCCATAATGGGCCGGCCCAGGTAAAGGCCCACAAAATTCTTGCGGATCATAATGGGACGGCCCAGCTAAAGGCCCACGAGATTTCATCGACATTAATGGGCCAGCCCAGCTATAGGCCCACAAGATTTTGAGGACCCTAGTAGGCCGGCCCATTAACTGGCTGCCATGTTTTGGGCCAAATGCCGGCCCATAATTGATCCGGTCCATTAATGGCCTGCCACGTTCCGGGCCTAATAATGGCCCATATAAGATCCGGCCCGTTAAAAGCCTCCCACTTTCTGGGCCAAATCACGGCCCAGATCAGGTCCGGCCCTTTAAGAGGCTTTGGGCTCAATTATGGCCCACATTACAATCGGCCCGTTGACTGGATGCTATGCTTTTGGGCCCACTTGCTAAAGGCCCATTTAATAATTCAGCCTGATATTAGTTTCGGCCTGTTAAGGGCCCATTTAACATTTCAGCCCTATATTAATTTCGGCCTGTTAAAAGCCGGTCATATAGTTGGGCCTAACTACGGTCCGGTTTGCATCGGTCCTGCTCGCTGCCGATATCTGATTGGGCCAAACAAGGACCGAGACAACTTTGGGCTGTTAAAAGCCTGTGAATTGATTCGCACAATCATGGCCCGGGGTCCATTTCGGGCTGCCGCCGGCCCGTGAGCTATTCGGCACGTTTCAGGCCCAACCTACTTCTCAGCCTCCTAAAAGCCCATTGAGTTTTCTTGCGAAAAGAGAGTCGGGGGTTACTCAGCCTATTAAATCCCCAAATCTACTAGTGGGCCAGTTTTGACGGGGTCCATGATGTGGATCATACATCATGATTGCATGATGGCCCGATTATGTATCATAATTTTACGGTTTGGCCGGTTTACTGCAAAGACAGGATATATATACAGTAAAATAACTACAGCAGCGTGAATAAGAAAAACCCTAGACTATACAATAAAGAAATTACGGCATATTACATCCACTGGGCATCAAAGTTCACCACTATGATAATAAAGCACAAGCAGACAGTAGATTACATACACTGGGCATCAAAGATCACCACCAGTGCAAATAAACACGCTGACAAAATAATATACAAAACCGACAATACTTCAATAGAGTTCAAGAAAGGTTAGCCCTGCTGGGGAGCTGCAGCGCAAGCAGCTAAGCAAGATGATGAAACTGTACTTGTTCAACACTTATATCTTCCTCACTCTGAAAGATAAACAAGCATACAGATGACAGGTTTTGCACATAAAAGTATCAGTGCTGACAATTCATCACATTTCTTACTGACAAATAAAGTGACACAGTTTAAAATTGCATTAACACAATATGGTATTGTCCAGGTCAAGACATGGCAGGAAATGACATTATGAAGGAGTTGGAAGCTTCACGACACCACTGGATTACAGATCAAGAACTCATAAGTATCAATGGTTAGTGTGCTGTCAATTTATCCCATTTCAGATTGGCAAATAAAGAGACGGTTTAAATAATAGTAGAATGATACGACATTGTTCATATTTAAGACATTGCAGAATATGACATTGTGCTGTAGTGGGTAGGTTCACCACACCACTGGATTACGGATGAAGAATAGAAGCATACATGCAGTGCAAAAGAAGATCACTTGCTCTGTATAGTTTATCTTACATGGTATGAAGAAGGAACTTGGTTGTACAACTGAAAACTTAAATTGAGAAGGACAAACTTTTGTTTATGAACTACATAATAAACTTTAAACATGCAATTTGATGGAAACACCAAAAATAAACAGCTGTTGCAGTCATGCCTAACCAAATATACACAACAAAGTTTGAAGGCTTGAGAAGGACAAACTTACATTACTGGTGAAGACAGGCTCTATAAAGCCCTTGTCCATGCTGATGGGGGGCCAATTCAAGAAGTTTAGCACATAATCTTCTTCATAAGCATTGCCTTTATTCTACATTTTGTTAAGAGTAAATATAGATGTGATAATATACGAAAAAATGGAGAATATTTAAGATAAGATGAAGAGTGATGCTACATAACCAAGTAGCTATAAATGTATGTGCAGCGATACAGGCAAAAGGCACAGCCAAGAGCAATGCACAACTAAACTTCTTCAGTACCAACCTTATGGTAAGAGTAAATATAGATCTGATGTGTAGAAAATGGAGGGTAAAGGAAAATAAGTTGCAGAGTGATGGTGAAAGCACAAGTGCTCCCTAGGTGGTTTTGGTAATTAATGTCAACATATCTCTTGTTGGACTAACACTTTTATCTAGTATGTTTCAGATAAGTTCAACAATGGAGTGGCATGGACTAAAGGATGTGGGAACTCCTTCAAGATGCTAAGGACAAAGGATTGGCTCAAGCTCAAAAGCTCAAGACTCTTCATTTTATATTTTAGTGATCCAAGATCACATTGAGTCTATAGGAAAAGCCAATACTATCAAGGAGGGATGAGGTGTTGCTTAATGAGCCTCTTGCTTCATGTGCTTAGTGATATGCTCAAAAACCCTCAGCTACTTTCTCACAATCCAAAAATGACCTAAACCTAAAGCAAAAATCGGTCACACCGATTCTTCCTATCCGACGCCACCTATTTCAAATGTCATAGCCACTGCCACAAACCCTAAGCAAATCGGTCCTACCGATAGGGATCTCGGTCTCACCGAGATGGGATTGTAATCTCTCTATTTCCCTTCGTAACGTTTCGGTCAAACCGAAGTGAGCGATCGGTCCCACCGAGATTGCAATGTAAACTCTCAATTTCCCTTTCATAACATTTTGGTCTCACCGAAAAGAGCAAATCGGTCCCACCGAGTTTACCTGACCAACTCTCTGGAAAGCTTATTACCAAAATCGGTCTCACCGAGTTTGTGTAACCGGTCTTACCGAGATTACGTTATGCCCTAACCCTAACCGAATCGGTCTCACTGAGTTGCATGTCAGTCCCACTGAAAATCACTAACGGTCACTAGGTTTACTAAATCGGTCCGACCGAGTCTGTTGAATCGGTCCCACCGAGTTTGATAAATTGTGTGTAACGGTTAGATTTTGTGTGGAGGCTATATATACCCCTCCACCTCCTCTTCGTTCGTGGAGAGAGCCATCAGACTAAACCTACACTTCCAACTTACCATTTTTGAGAGAGAACCATCTACTCATGTGTTGAGGCCAAGATATTCCATTCCTACCATATGAATCTTGATCTCTAGCCTTCCCCAAGTTGCTTTCCACTCAAATCTTCTTTCCACTAGATCCAAATCCTATGAGAGAGAGTTGAGTGTTGGGGAGACTATCACTTGAAGCACAAGAGCAAGGAGTTCATCATCAATGCACCATTTGTTACTTCTTGGAGAGTGGTGTCTCCTAGATTGGCTAGGTGTCACTTGGGAGCCTCCGACAAGATTGTGGAGTTGAACCAAGGAGTTTGTAAGGGCAAGGAGATCGCCTACTTCATGAAGATCTACCGCTAGTGAGGCAAGTCCTTCGTGGGCGACGACCATGGTGGGATAGACAAGGTTGCTTCTTCGTGGACCCTTCGTGGGTGGAGCCCTCCGTGGACTCGCGCAACCGTTACCCTTCGTGGGTTGAAGTCTCCATCAACGTGGATGTACGATAGCACCACCTATCGGAACCATGCCAAAAACATCCGTGTCTCCAATTGCGTTTGAATCCTGCAAAACCCTTCCCTTTACATTCTTGCAAGTTGCATGCTTTACTTTCCGCTGCTCATATACTCTTTGCATGCTTGCTTGTTATGTATTGTGAATGTTAAACTTGTGCCTAAACTCCACTTAAACATTAAAAAGGTTAAAAACTGCAACTTTGATACTTAGTGTCTAATCACCCCCCCTCTAGACACCTCTTCTCAAGGTCCTACAAGTGGTATCAGAGCATTGGTCTCCAATGCCTTGGTTTAATCACCATTGGAGGAAGATGGATGAGTCTACTTTGGGGAGTCTTAGACATAGAGTGCCTATTCTTGATGGAGAGTATTTTCATGAGTGGAAAAATGAGATGCTTGTAATTTTCAATCAATATCATTTGAACAAGTACATTGCTAGCCCTTGTGCACCTTATGTTGACCGTATGCATCCTACCCATGATGAGTCAATTGACATGGTTAGGACTCTTAGAACTGCCGAACTTATCATTAGAGGATTGCCTAGAAACTTGATTGGATGTTTGCCTACTTTTAAGTGTGCCTATACTATATGGAAATTTCTTGAGGAACGATTTCCAGATTATTCATTGAAAAATCTAGATGAAATTCTCCATAAGTCTATTGCCTTGAGTAAAATGAATACTAGTGATCCTATGTTTGGTGATCGTCTATTTGAGCTTACAAACCTCATGCATGCCAAAGGAAATGTTGGTATTATTAGTGATATTATTTCCGAAGCTATAAAAATTCATAGACAAGATCATTGTCAAACTCACTCTAATGAATCACCCTCTCTAGGATTTGATCCACCACATGACGATGTTGAACATGGATACTATGATGAGGATGATGATAGTGACTTCGATCTTGATGATGCAATGAGACATTTTGGTCTTATGGCAAATCTTTGGGGATATATGTCAGGAGGAAAGGAATGGGTTCTTGATAGTGGATGTACCGATCACATGACCAAAGATAAAGACATGTTTCATGAGCTTGCTGATAATGATAGTCCTCGAAAGTATGTCACGGTGAAAACTCAAAGGGTAAGGTGGTTGGCCTCGATAAGGTGGCCATATCACATGATAGCTCCATACAAAATGTCATGCTCGTTGAATCTCTTGGGTACAACTTACTTTCAGTATCTAGACTTGCTGATTTCGGTTTCAATGTCCTATTTACTGAAGTAGATTGCCAAGTGTTTCGTCGAGACAATCATAAAATGGTCTTTACCAGTGTGCGTAGAGGTGATCTATACATTGTTGATTTCACTAAAAAGGCTCAACCTAAAACTTGCTTCATTGCTAAATCCTCAAAAGGATGGTTATGGCATAGACGATTAGGTCATGTTGGTATGTGAAACCTTGACAAGCTTATTAAAGGGAATCATATCCTTGGAGTTAATGATGTCATATTTGATAAGGATAGACTTTGCAGTGCTTGTCAAGCAGGTAAACAGGTTGGAGGAAGGCATCCCGTGAAAAACATTATGACCACAAGGAGGCCACTCGAGCTACTTCATATGGATCTCTTTGGTCCCAACTCTTACAAGAGTCTCGGTGGAAATTCTTTTGGTCTAGTTATAGTTGATGATTTTTCAAGATTTACGTGGGTGTTCTTTCTCGATGATAAATCGCAGGTTCAAAAGATCTTCAAAAACTTCGCTAGGAAGGCCCAAAATCAATTTGAAGTGAAGATCAAGAAGGTTCGTAGCGACAACGGAACGGAGTTCAAGAATGCAAATGTGGACACCTTTCTTGATGAAGAAGAGATTTCACACGAGTTCTCGGCTACGTACACACCTCAACAAAATGGAACCGGACGCTCATCGAAATGGCGAGAACGATGTTTGATGAGTACAAGATGTCGAAGCACTTTTGGGCAGAAGCGGTTGAGACAGCATGTCATGCAACAAATCGCTTGTATCTTCACAAGCTACTTGGCAAGACGACATACAAGCTCCTCACCGGTAACAAACCCCAAGTTGGATACTTTCGAGTATTCGGCTCAAAGTGCTACATTCTTGATAAGCATCGTCGTTCTAAATTGGCTCCTTAGTCTCATGAAGGTTTCCTACTAGGTTATGGCTCAAATTCTCACACTTACCATGTCTACAACAATTTCACCTGAAAGGTTGAAGAGACGGTAGATGTGAAGTTTGATGAATCTAACGGCTCGCAAGTAGAGCAATTACCGATTGATGTAGGAGACAAAGATCCTTCGGAAGCAATCCAAGACTTGTCTATTGGCAAGGTCCATCCAACGGAGGTGAAGGAGAGTACCTCGTCCGTCCAAGTGGAAGCTTCTACTTCACGACAAGGTGAACCAAGAGTTGATACGGAAGCATCCACAACTGGGACACACCAAGATGAAGAAAACGAGGAAGTACATCAAGATGAACATCAACAACCTCCTTATCCACCACGACAAGAGAACGACAACGCCAACAATGAAGAAGGCCAAGAAGAAGAACAAGATGGAGAAGATGTTCAACGAAGACCCAAGCAAAAGCTTTCACGAGTTCGAGCAAGAATTGCTAAAGATCATCCCGTCGAGCAAATCTACAATGACATTCAAACCGGGAGAATCACTCGCTCTAAAACTTGTTTAGCTAACTTTTGTGAAAACTATTCTTTCATATCTAGCATTGAACCTATGAAGGTTGAGAAGCATTGGAAGATCCGGATTGGATAAATGCTATGCATGAAGATCTACACAACTTTGAGAGGAACCAAGTTTGGACATTGGTTGAGAAGCCCGACAACAACCACAACATCATCGGTACCAAATGGGTGTTTCGCAACAAGCAAGATGAAGATGGACAAGTAGTTCGCAACAAAGCACGTCTCGTCACACAAGGCTACACGCAAGTCGAAGGTATGGACTATGGTGAGACTTACGCCCCCGTTGCTAGACTTGAGTCCATTCGCATCTTACTTGCCTATGCTAATCATCATGATATCACCTTGTACCAAATGGACATTAAAAGTGCTTTTCTAAATGGTGAAATAGAGGAGGAAGTTTATGTTAAACAACCTCCCGGCTTTGTCAATCCTAAGAAACCCAATCATGTTTACAAACTTCAGAAAGCTCTTTATGGTCTTAAACAAGCTCCTAGAGCATGGTATAAATGCTTGACCAAGTTCCTTATTGAAAAAGGCTTTGAAATTGGGAAAATTGATTCTACTCTGTTTACTAAAAGGGTTAATGGAGAACTATTTGTGTGCCAAATCTATGTTGATGATATTATATTTGGTTCAACTAACCCTCATTTTAGTGAAAAGTTTGGGAAGCTAATGTCGGAGAAGTTTGAGATGTCTATGATGAGTGAACTCAGATTCTTTCTTGGGTTGCAAATCAAGCAAACTAAGGAAGGTACTTTTGTTTCTCAAACAAAGTACACCAAGGACTTATTCAAGAAGTTCAATATGCAAGAATGCAAAGGTATGACTACACCCATGCCTACTAGTGGACATCTTGACTTAACCAAAGATGATGAACCGGTTGACCAAAAGGTTTATCGTTCTATGATTGGTTCATTGTTATATCTATGTGCTTCACATCCCGATATCATGCTAAGTGTGTGCATGTGTGCACGATATCAAGCTGCTCCTAAAGAATGTCATCTTAAGGCCGTGAAAAGGATAGTGAGATACTTAATTCATACACCAAATTTTGGCATTTGGTATCCTAAGAGGGCCTCTTTCAATCTTGTTGGCTACTCCGACTCGGACTATGCCGGTGACAAGGTTGATAGAAAATCCACTTCGGGTACTTGTCAATTTCTTGGTAGATCTCTTGTGTCTTGGTCCTCCAAGAAACAAAACTCAGTATCCTTATCCACTGCCGAAGCGGAATACATTGCCGCTGGTTCATGTTGTGCTCAATTACTTTGGATGAACCAAACTCTTAAAGGTTATGGGATATATGTGAAACATGTTCCATTGCTTTGTGACAATGAAAGTGCTATCAAAATTGGTCATAATCCTGTGCAACATTCTCGAACTAAGCATATTGAAGTTCATCATCATTTCATTCAAGATCATGTTGCTAAGGGTGACATTGATCTTAAGCATGTTCGCACAGAAAAGCAATTAGCGGATATATTCACTAAACCTCTTGATGAGAAAGTGTTTTGCAGGTTAAGAGGAGAATTGAACATCATTGATGCTTCGAACATGGAGTAGAAACTCCATTGGATACATGCAAGACATGAGCTTATGACTGATCCTTGATATTTCTCTTATGATGAAAATCTTATGTCTTGGATATATTTGTATCTTGCATGTTATCTAACCCATGTAGGTACTTGGTTGAATCAAATTCGATGAAGTTGTAATCTACTCATATCTTGAGCAATCTCTACATCACCAAGTCTCTACACTATGGTGGTTCAAGACAAGGAAGCACGGAACCATTCAAACATATCCTTTGACAAGTTCTATGTTGAGCTTCATGATTGTCATTTTTGGATACACAAGTGCTCTTCCTTGCAAGAACTAACCCATGTAGGTAGATGGACTCAAATTCCAAGTGGTGCTCCAAATTCTCGATGGGCTACATCAACCTTGAGCAACCCACACAAGTTCAACTACATGGACAACACCACCATCCAAGGTATGTTAGTCCATCTTAGAGAAGCTTTACTCCAAGTCATGAGCTAAAGCAACTCGACAAGATGTGAATACATCAAGATGCTTAAATGAAAAATGGCAACCCCATTTTGAGCTTAAACGATGAGTATGACCTATGATCAAGTGATCTCACTTGACTCCTAAGTCAACTCTAACATAGGTGACTTTGTCGCCGACCATCTCTAGATGAAGTTCTCTTGTGTTCTTTCCTGTGTTTTTGCATTTGTCTCATGCATATTTGTTTCCCCTTCTCAAAAAAACTTCATCTAGATTTCTTTCTGTTTGCTCTGCATTTTCTGCATCAATTCCTTGCACATCTTTCAGTAAATTCCTTGCAAATCTTTGTGAGATCTTATTAGTCTAGTGAGCTGAGGTGACAAGTGTTTTCTCTGTGATGAACTCGGTTTCACCAATTTGTTGTTTTTGGTCCAACCGAATCCTTTCGGTGCAACCGAAGCATACCTCTCGGTGCCACCGACTTCACAACAGGAAAAACAGTTTGCCACTTATTCTGTGTTTCTTCTGATCCAGCTCCACTCAATGAATCTTGTCCTCTACAAGCATCACATTTTTATCAATGCTTTCTGTTGTGACTCAAGGATCAAACCCATTCACGACAAATTCCAGAGAGGGAGAGAGATATCACATTTTTTTATCAAGCCCTTCTTGGAAATTGATGTCAAAGGGGGAGAGAGAGATCACATCAAAGCTTATCATTTAGAGAGATCACATCAGAAAGGGAGAGAGAGATCCTTCAGGGGGGGAGATAGAGATCTCCAGGGGGAGAGAATACTAGTAGAAAGTATTTTCTCAAGGATCCCAGATGCTTGGTGATCAAGAGGAGAGATGCCACATGTCTTCTTGAGGGGAAAGACATGTTCATATGTGCTTATTTGCATTAGTTTGCATTAGCTCTGTTCATTTATATCTTTCAGCTCTGATTTTCTGTTCCCTATCTTCTCCCAGTATCCTATGCTAGATTCAGGGGGAGCAAGACATCTATGAGAAAGAAATCATTTAAATTCATTGCATATCTTTTCTGTTGGGGTCATGTCTAATCAAATGTGGTACTTAGTACTCACTCTCTACATGTCATCCCAGTCTTGGTATTCTTGTGGTTTCTTCTGTTTGCTCTGGCTAGTAGATGTATCTGTGCTATCTAGCCTTGTTTACATAGGTTCATTCCATCCTAAGCCAACTCAAGACTACAAGGTAAGTATATGCATCACAATCATGTGTATGAGGAATTCTTGCTGATGTACATACTGTTTGCAAGAAGGACTCATGGGCATGAAGGTATTTCCTTTAATACTTTTTTCTCTGATGCATACAGCCAAGATACATGTAACACATTGCCTGCTCTATCATGGTTATGCTCTCACATGCTTCTATATTCCATATTCACATGATTGCATACATGTAGGGGGAGCCCATGCTTGTTACATGTCTTTCCAAAGCTTTACTTGCTGTTCTTTATATCTTTATCTAAAGCTTTGATGTATGTTGTCATCAATTACCAAAAAGGGGGAGATTGAAAGCACAAGTGCTCCCTAGGTGGTTTTGGTAATTAATGTCAACATATCTCTTGTTGGACTATCACTTTTATCTAGTATGTTTCAGATAAGTTCAACAATGGAGTGGCATGGACTAAAGGATGTGGGAACTCCTTCAAGATGCTAAGGACAAAGGATTGGCTCAAGCTCAAAAGCTCAAGACTCTTCATTTTATATTTTAGTGATCCAAGATCACATTGAGTCTATAGGAAAAGCCAATACTATCAAGGTGTGATGAGGTGTTGCTTAATGAGCCTCTTGCTTCATGTGCTTAGTGATATGCTCCAAAACCCTCAGCTACTTTCACACAATCCAAAAATGACCTAAACCTAAAGCAAAAATTGGTCACACCGATTCTTCCTATCCGGCGCCACCGATTTCAAATGTCATAGCCACTGCCACAAACCCTAAGCAAATTGGTCCTACCGATAGGGATCTCGGTCTCACCGAGATGGGATTGTAATCTCTCTGTTTCCCTTTGTAACGTTTCGGTCAAACGAAGTGAGCGATCGGTCCCACCGAGATTGCAATGTAAACTCTCTGTTTCCCTTTTGTAACATTTCGGTCTCACCGAAAAGAGCAAATCGGTCCCATTGAGTTTACGTGACCAACTCTCTGGAAAGCTTACTACCAAAATCGGTCTCACTGAGTTTGTGTAATCGGTCTTACCGAGATTACGTTATGCCCTAACCCTAACCGAATCGGTCTCACCGAGTTGCATGTCAGTCCCACTGAAAATCACTAACGGTCACTAGGTTTACTAAATCGGTCTGACCGAGTCTGTTGAATCGGTCCCACCGAGTTTGGTAAATTGTGTGTAACTGTTAGATTTTGTGTGGAGGCTATATATACCCCTCCACCTCCTCTTCATTCGTGGAGAGAGCCATCAGACTAAACCTACTCTTCCAACTTACCATTTCTGAGAGAGAACCACCTACTCATGTGTTGAGGCCAAGATATTCCATTCCTACCATATGAATCTTGATATCTAGCCTTCCCCAAGTTGCTTTCCACTCAAATCTTCTTTCCACCAGATCCAAATCCTATGAGAGAGAGTTGAGTGTTGGGGAGACTATCATTTGAAGCACAAGAGCAAGGAGTTCATCATCAACGCACCATTTGTTACTTCTTGGAGAGTGGTGTCTCCTAGATTGGCTAGGTGTCACTTGGGAGCCTCCGACAAGATTGTTGAGTTGAACCAAGGAGTTTGTAAGGGCAAGGAGATCGCCTACTTCGTGAAGATCTACTGCTAGTGAGGCAAGTCCTTCGTGGGCGACGGCCATGGTGGGATAGACAAGGTTGCTTCTTCGTGGACCCTTCGTGGGTGGAGCCCTCCGTGGACTCGCGCAACCGTTACCCTTCGTAGGTTGAAGTCTCCATCAACGTGGATGTACGATAGCACCACCTATCGGAACCACGCCAAAAACATCCATGTCTCCAATTGCGTTTGAATCCTGCAAAACCCTTCCCTTTACATTCTTGCAAGTTGCATGCTTTACTTTCCGCTGCTCATATACTCTTTGCATGCTTGCTTGTTATGTATTGTGAATGTTAAACTTGTGCCTAAACTCCACTTAAACTTTAAAAAGGTTAAAAACTGCAACTTTGGTACTTAGTGTCTAATCACCCCCCCTCTAGACACCTCTTCTCAAGGTCATACAGATGGTACATGAACAACTACCTGTCAATATAAGTACAATGATAAAGGACAACATGTACTTACAAGAACAATAAAGAGCTAAAAAATTCATTGGCATTGGCTATATTCTACACTAATGTACCATTCATACAGATCAGATAATTTGGAGCGAACAATTGATAAGCAAGCTATCATGCATACTGATGTCACATAATGAACCAGGTATGTATGCAAGTACAGTGATATAGGACAACAGGTACTAACAAGAGCAAGGCAGTGGGTAGCATATTTGCGATATCCGGTCGTTCTTTTCAAACCAGAATTCTTCTTCGAGCTGATTTCCTGCAAAAAAGATCCGTAAGGCACATGCGGAAAAGTAGAAGTTCAAATTGTCATGTGATTTCATAGACAGTACCTCATCTTGGGAATGAGACCAGTGCATAACAAGGTTTTTCTATTCAATGTCTTCTAAATTTAGCACAGGAGACTTCACCGGAAATTCGTTTATAGACTTGCCATCAAAGTGTGATTTCCTCGGGTAACACTGATACTGCTGCAATGCTTCCTTGAAAAGCACAAGCAAGCTTTGCTCGGCATGACTAACCAGATTGACCCTCACCTAGTTACAACAATGTAATGTAAATCATTGATGTGTTCGATCAGCAGAAAGCAGGAAAATAATAACCATGAATAATAGCACTTACACGTAAGTTGGACAGGAAGATGTGAAAATGGTGTTTGTCTTCACTATAGTCTTCCCATGATGCGAATATATGCACATAGTCCCTACCAACATTGAAAGCATTGTCTTTTAAATTGGGAATAAATGGAATGGGGTTCAAATCTGCAGGAATTGGCTGCCTCTGCAGTTGGGATAGGTCTTCGGCCGGTGGACTTGCTGTACTTTTTGCTAGAGTGTGATTTTTCTGTGGTACGACTGGTGCTATGGCAAATGAAATCGGTATACCTTTTGCTGGAGTGCAGGTCCTATGTGGTGGGGCTAGTGGTGTGGCCAGTGAAGTATGGGTACAGTCTGCTCGAGTCGGTCCTATGTTTTGTGTCACTGGTTGTACAACCAATATAAGTGGGGCGCTGTCTGATTTCTCCGGCACCACCACGTTTTTCAAGGACTTTGTTGGTGCTCCTTCAGGTTCGACAATCACCCTCTTCCTTTTTGATGTCTAATGCACAAGAACAGCATTTGAGTGGAAAAACATGGTATGACGACAGATGGAATATGTATTGATAATGGATGGGCATGGCCTCTCGAGTTATATGATGAGTAAACTAAGCAGATGGTGGTGCAACAAAGTAGAAGAAATGCAAGACAACATATGCAAGATACCGCAATCAATAAAACCTTGCCAAATTAGAACATGCACCTTGATGGGTGAACAGGACAGGCCATCTGCCTTTGACTCCTCGAGGTTAGAATAGTCATTAGGATGATATTCTGAACAAGAATCAACAGGTGGGGAGCGTACGATTTCATTGCTTCCAGAATGGCACTCAATGCCTTGGTGCCAATTTTGTAAGTCGTTGCAGTGTTCCACAATATTCTTCTGATGCGCAGATTCTGATATTCACTGTAATTGCGTATAATATCTGAGAACCATGAAAACATAAATAGTTGTGAGATTATCTTTGTAATGCAGATGATATTCTAATATAGGGGCGCCCCTGTAAACACTTATGTGCTATCACTGGATTCTGATGAGAGAGCTCATGTGTACTGTAATATCGTGCGTGCATTTATATAATCTGGCACAGGTACAGAAAATAATAGGCTCCAGAAGTAAGGATAGCTGGCAGATGATAGGTTCATAATATACTGTATAGAGAGTTTATTGCCAAACCATGATAACAAGAGCACACAGCAACTAGGAGGATCATAGTGTACATAACAGGGGTACACCATAACCATGATATATAAATCGGGAAAGTGGAACTGTCTTGAAAATACGGTGTTGTATTACCGCTAGTAATTGAAAGCCTATCGATCACGTACAGGCCAGCACTGTCGAACATGGTAAAGAAGAGCAAGCAGATTTTGGATAATAAAATTTTGGTTGCGCAGTGCCCACACATGATGAACCAGAGCGCATTAAGAATGCAACTCCCAGCTATCTCTCGACCATTTCAGGCGGTTGGATGAAGATCCTACATCTCCTAACCCTTCTTCTTCCTCGTCTCTGATTCTTCCCATACAGAACACCGCACGGGCCGCCGGCCGGACAGCCGGCCCCCACCGCCTGTGTTCCTCCGCCACCCCCACCCCGACCCGTGTCGAGTTTTCTTCGTTCGGTAAGGCCCCACAACCACCCGAGCCCCTTGGATCGCACCGGCGAACTCTGGCGAGCTCTAAAAAATCGACTGACCCAATTTTGAAATTTAGTCTACTGCGATTTAACTAGTGTGGAATATAAAAGGGGAAAACCATAAGCATTGGGAGTATAGTGTTGAGCGTGCCATGGCGGATCTGAAGGTGCAAACCGGACAAAGGCAACTTCGCAACCAAGACAAGAAATCAGAGTAAAGCAGTGGCGATCTATTTTCTTGCTGCGATAAATAAGTTGAGCCGATACGAAAGAGTACCGCCTCTGGTGCGGCACCGTGTACGCATCTGCTGAGAATTTGATGGTGTTGCGGTAGCGATGGCTGTCGGCGGTGTGGAAGCAGATCTAGGAGGGTACACGGTGGCGGCGGGGCGCGGTGGACGAGACGGTCGTAGGAGCGGCACCGGCAAGGTGGACGACGGCGGGGATGAAGTGAGAGGACGGGATGCAAGGATCCTGGTCCGAAGGCGTGGATGAGAGAGGTCGATCTCTTGTAATGGACGGCGGCGTCGGGGTATCAGCTCCGGCATGGTGGAGGAGGACGGCGGTGGATGGGGTGGCAGACGGCGGCGGACGGAGGAGGGTGGGATGGAGAGGGTGTTTTGGCGCCCACGGAGTACGAATGGGGAAAAGGGAGGTAGACAGGAAGGGGGGGGACCATGTATTCAGGGCGCGCTTGTCTCAAATGCGAGGAAATTTACAAACTTAGCCCCCGTTTCAAATTTCTACTACATCACATCAACATTAGTCGGTTGGGGATAGGACGGTAATCTCGCATACACCGAATATTTGCCGACGAGAGTTTGTTTTTGGCGCCCACCGTGTATGAATATGAATCGGGGAGGGAGTCGATTTCGGTCGAGGGCACACTGTGTTTTGGCGCCCACCGTGTATGAATCTGGGTGAGAGGCGGTTACGTCACGTTTTGGTGAAATTACAAACCTACCCCTATCAAAACCTATAGAAATCCAGCAGATAGGCTTTGCGTGGCAGGGATAGGCAGTAGTGATTTCCATCTCGCAGATTTTGGTTTCGGGCGGTTACTGCGACTTTCCCCGCTTCGTTCAAATTTTGCACAATGCACGTTTACCGTGCCAACTCAATTCGAATCCCGTTTCTATTCTACTATTTTTTTCCGGGCGGGATCCATTTCCAATTGGAATTACATTCTATATACATCATTTTTTATATACTTTCAAAAGCACAACACCATTTATACATAAATATGGTTTACAAATGGCATGACCTTAGATTCATAAGGTTGTATCCATCAATTTGGATTTTCAAATATTTGAAACCACTTTATGTTGAAATCCAATGTATGCATTCCTCGCTAACTGTCTCCAATTAATGTGTGTTTCATGCGGGTTTTTTTAACTTCTCAAACATGTATAATGTGTTTCACACACGCAACATATAGTGTAATCCCGTTTAGACATTAATTGCATATAAACCATGCATTTTTTGTAATTGAAGAATCTATGGATCACCAATATTGATAAACTATATAACATTACACGTGTGCCCAAATTCAAATGAATATGCATGTTTGATACACCAATTTGCGTTATAATATTATCGATGTCGTGATCTCCAGTTTAAATATTTGAATCCCCTTTAATCCAGATATTCGTCTCATATAGCTATCACTCATGCTTATATAGGACTATCTCTCTGGACCTATACGCGTTCATCGTCTCTCAGGCATCTCTCGTGCTACCTGTATGCCGACAATGATCTTTTATCTCCGTAACACACTGACGGTACTCTCTCCCTCAACCTTCATCACTCTATCTCTCTCAAAGTATATCTCGCTCCCTGCTATGTGTCTCTAGCTATGATTCTCCATGTGGAATCTCTTTCTCTCACACAAACACAAAAGTTTTTCTCCCGGGGTCTCATTTCTCTCAACTATTCCCATGTGTGCCACTCGCACAACCCTCATACAGAGATGTCTTTCGCTCCTTTGATATGAGAACCTACGACTCTTCCTCTTCAATATCTCTTTCTCACACACAAACACAAACTCTGTCTCCCAAGGTCTCATATTTCTCCATTGTTCTCTTGTATGTCGCTCAAACACACCCTCTCTCCCTAGATATATCTTGCGTTCCCTCATATGTCTCTCTAGCTATCACTCTCGTTGTGAAATATCTTTCTCTCTCACAGACACAAAACTCCGTCTCTCTGGATCTCATTTCTCTCTGATATCTGTTTGTATGTGACTCACATGCACCCTCTCTCTATCGCTCTCACACCCACACACATAACCCAACCTTCTGATCCACTTCACTCCTATCTCTAGCGCACACTAGCTAGCATCTTTATCTTTCTATTTATCTGTTTCTCCATCAATGTTCTTTCTCGCCCTCACTCTTGATTCCTATCACGCACACTACATAGGTTTATCTCTACATGCAGTCAAGTGCCCTCTCACACACATATATAACTTCACCCTTTGAACCACCCGACGGTCATCTCCGACACCCAAACTAATGGATGTCTCTCTAGCTAGCATGTCCATCTCTGTATCTATCTATAGTTTGTCCGTCAACATTTCTTTCTTGCACGGAGTCTTGCTTCCTATCACCCACACTATATATGTCTATCCATACATATGCATTTATAGGTTGATCTCTTTGCACAATCGTTGCGCCTCACCCCCTCTGCTTGCCATAGATGCATGCTCCAGCCCACGCCACTATCTCTTAAAGACAAAAACACATGCTCAATTGTCGGGCCTTCTTCCCTGCATTCTCACATGCATGCATATTGCCATACCGATCCGTATCTCCTATGTTGTTGATCATAGGACTTATGTCTTCTTTCTTTTATCTCAATCATGCACGCGTGCACACACACACATCCCACGTATACATGTATACCTCTCACACATGCACGTTCAAGGTCTCTATGTCTCCATAGGTAGTTAATTACCCTCAATCCTAACACCACATCGAATCGTTCTCCTCTTTTGTGCACATAACTTCCGCCTGGATGGGCAAAACACACACTCACACT